>NC_048539.1:612500-912500 GCF_902806685.2 Maniola hyperantus
TACAGGAAGGAAAATATTGTAAAGGATAAAGGTACCTAATGACTATGGCAATAATAATTACACACATATAAAATACCTACCATAGAGTATAGACCTTTCACCTATAACCATGCTACTCTTATGATCAAAAAATAATCAATCTATACAATCTGCCAATAGTGATGTCGCAAAAACAATACAACAGGGGTCACCAATTAGTTCCATTTGGGGTCAGTTTTTAAAATAATATGACCATCACGGTACTTAGTTGAAACTCAAAATTAACTTAGCAATGGATACTATAATTTTTTCACTTAGAATTGCTGATGTCTGTTCAGTGTTGCAAAGAAGAAAAAATTTCGTTTCTATTGTGTATTCAATAAGGTCCGCACAAAATAGGCCACAAATTCGGATAGATTTTTTATTAAATTTGATTGCTAAGCATTTAAGTAAGTAATAATTTGTCATGCAAAATTTAGCCAAAACCTACACCAGCGTACACTTATGTATCACTTAACTATTGCATGTGGCACACATTTTTCCTTTTATATGTCTAGGTTTGTATGTATTCTGTCAATGTACCTAACTAATTAAAGATTTTTTGACAGGCATTGAGCTCTAGGCTTTAAGCTTAGAGGACTTTTAGTCTCTTTGAGCTTGTTTAGTCAAGAGATTTGTGTACAGTCGAGAATAAGCACCAAATATTAGCAAGTAATAATCACAGTTAAGGAAGAATTTGACTGACCTGTCCATAAGTAACTTTTTCGCAACATTTCCATTCACCTCATTGCATGAATCACTTCGCTCTCTTTTCCTATTCAGTACCTCTTGCACCATCTTAACCTTTGACCCTAAACCGACACTATAATATTACGAAATAACCATGAAACTAAGCATCTATTCATAAAATTACTCTAACGTTTTCGAAAATTATAAGGTTGAAAAATAATACATATCTCAAATAGGTAACCTATTGTTCAAAGGTCATTGGTTTAGAATGATAACCTTTTACAGTTATAACGTTTGTGGTATTGTGGTATTGTTACGGTACAAAAAATCCCATAAAACAATTCGTAGACGGAATGTTTCTAGATGGATCTTATTTTCTTACAGAAAATGAAGGTTTAGACGTTTTTGTAGGTGTTAAAAATGCGGTTTTAATTAAACTTTGCAAGGATCGAATTTAGGAGATATAAATTTAAATTACTTACGTAAAAAAAACTGGAGGTTTTGTAGAAATTCAAGAAACACACCACGTTAAACGGCGTGAAAATGACAAATGATGCCGGCCGGAAGAACGTTACGTTTTCTATTTCTAGGAAATGCAATTGACTGACACAGATCTGTCAAATGAAATGTGAATGAAATGAAATGTCAAAGTTTAGTGTGACCATACTCAACTTTGCTAAAACTACCAAAATCATTAAGAAAAGTAATAGGCTAGTTGACAATTTTTTTAAGTTGGTCTTAAATGGTTAATATTTGTCCTATTATATCAAAAAAATTAACACTATATTTTTTTGCGCCCTAAAAACCGTAAAACTTTAATTTAAAAAAATATTTTTCTTAGACAGGTAAAAACACTGTCGGCCATGTTTGGCCGATAGATTATCTGTGCTCTGACGTCATGCATTTGTAAACAACAGTATAACCCTGTGGTCTTCAGCCTGCATGCTATCTCTGTATCTTTGTCAGAAATCAGTTAAAACGATAAACTGTAAAAAATAACAGACATACAGATAGACATAAATCACATTTAAGTATAAATTATAACACTAAGTACATGTATCTATCAATCTACTTAGTTACTAAGTTACTAATACTATACACTCTTTTTATCTTTACTGTAAAATGTTTTTGGTACAAATATATATATATATATATATATATATATATATATATATATATATATATATATATATATATCGCTGTTGATTGCAAAAAACGAATAAAATAAAATTAAAAAAACAAATTAAAAAAAAAAAACTCTGAACCAGATCCACAGAATAGACCACTCCTTGTACCTAAAGGTCTACCAACCTACCTACCTATCCTTTCGACATTTTGCCTGGAACAATCAATTATTCAAAATAATAAAGAAAGGGTAACATGACGTACCTGCTTAACGTTTTAACATTGTAACATTAAAATACACACGAAAAAAATACATTATATTATTCTTCCTTTTTTTGTGTTCCACTAATAATAATTGTGCTGGCGTGTGTATTACCTACTATTATAAGCCCATTCGAATACTATGCTAAGTCAAGCCTTATAACAACTAAAATAGTACTATTATATTGCAATGTCACACAGCGTACACAATCCCACAGATTAAAATTAACTAGTACGAGCGTCATACCATCACCACTGAGATACAGTCTCTTGCCATCGCTACGTGCCAAACCAATAGGTTCTAGTACAGCTGGCACATAGGTGGTGGCAAGGGACCTCCGGATGATGTCGTTAAGGTTAATTGTCGTCCTATAAATATTATATAAATTACTAAACAGGTACCTTATCTAAAAAAATAATAGATAGATAGATAATTATTAAGAAAGAGATAGATGGCATTGCAAGCGTAGGAGGCTAGGAGGTAGGTAATCATTTGCACTGTGTGAAGTTGATTTTGTTTCAATGGGATTTTCAAGTTCCAACAAAATAACAATTAATGTGAGTCGGCGACTCTCACACGAAGTGTTCTATACCATTGTACAAGAAATAATATTAATAATATAAACTGTGCTTCTAGGTGCGACATCTAACGGCTAATTATAATACTAACTACTAAATAGGTGTGCTTGATTGTGCAGTTGAACCAGAGTGTACTGTGTATAGTAGTTTTCTGAAACTACGTTAGATGGCAGTGGATACCTATATTTTGTTTTAAATACTCTGGGCCGTGCAGACTGCAGGCGTGCACACCGTTTGACAAGATGCGGCGCGGCGCGTGCCAAAGCTGCACGACAAAAAGGCGACCGTCTCTAAGCGAACAGACTAGGTTAGATCGTCCAAGTTTACTAGGTAACATAAAAGCTTAGCAAACAAGCAAAACGCGGTAAACAATGAGAGGATCGCGTTCCACAATGGCCGCTCGCTGGCCGTTTGCTTTAACAATTTTATTTCCGGATTCCGGCGCATTCCGTAATTATTTCCACTCCAACGTTTTTGGGATTCGCTTCAAATACCAATTTACTGTAACTACTGTTGTCGAAATCTGCATTTTTTGAATAACTAATGGAGATAAAAGGTAAAATAAGTACATAATATAAATGCAGGTCCTTTGTTAGTTCCATTTTAAATTATTATTGATCATACTAAAAACTCCGTCATTATGATGTGACTTGGCTGGTTTTTATTTATCATTACCTATTATTAGGCACTTTTAATAGATCTTTAAACTTGTGTAAGACTGTGTGATAAATAGATTTCTTTGACATCCATGGGCTTTTGGCTATAGTGTAATGTAGTTTAGGCGGTGTTCCCTTTAGATTACAACATGGGGTTATTCAAGGGGCGAACCAACAAATTCCTGAAAGGCCGGCAACGCATTGTTGGTTACTCTGGTACTGCAAATGTTTATGGGCGGCGGTAATCACTTAACATCAGGTGACCCGCCTGCTAGTTTGCTCGCCATTTTTATATGGAAAAAAAATTAAGTAGGTGAGTTATAAAAACATAATCCCCTCAAGACAGATGGGTGCGGGCCACTTACAGTGTTTACGCGGGAAGAGCGATTTGCTTACTCGGCCGGCTAATTCATCTTGAGGACAGCTTAATTAATAAGCGGGATTTTCACGGTTTTTGCTTAAGAATATTTTTCTTGATTGCTTCCTCCAACGTTACACGCACGAGTACCTACTTATGATAACATTTAAAAAAAAACCGACTTCAATAACCACAACCACTTTTCCTTATATAGGTACGTTACTTTTTATCCCGGAAAATAAAAGAGTTCCTACAGGGTTTTCAAAAATGTGAGCCCATGCGGACGAAGTCGCGGGCATCAGCTAGTTTAATTTAATTTAAATAATGTTATTCTTGTTTGTACATTCAACCACGTTGATGAGATTTGAAATCTCATTAGCAACTTTGAAGAAATATCAAAACAATAGTGTTGAGAGCCAAAGGGCGTTGTGCCAATGTGTACTGGAGGCTTTAGGCCATGCAGTCATCAATCATAACGACAAATGAAATAATGGTTCACCGCGCGAGTCAATCACTGAAATATTGCTCACGAATGATGTATTATTATGAAGCAGTTATTTGACGACAAAGAAATAACGATGAATTATAGTTCGTTGTAACTAAATATTGTATACTAGCTTGTGCTCGCGACTTCGTCCGCGTGGAATACATAAATTTCAAACCCCCATTTAACCTACTTAGGGGTGAAATTGGGAAAACTTAGTGGATACCTACTCTTTACAAAGAACACACCCTCCACAGTCATCAGTCATAACGACAAAATGAAATGTGGAAATCAAATTTCAACTCTATAATTACGGCTTTTGAGATACAGCCCGCTAACAGACCGACGGACGGACAGCGGTGGCTAGAAAGGATTTCTAGAAATTCTACCCAAGCGAAGTCGCGGCCGGTCAAAATGATAGCCTCGATAGCTCAATGGTTAAAGGACCGGACTGAAATCCGAAACGTCGCCGGTTCAAATCCCACCGGTTGCAGTATTGTTGTACCTACTCCTAGCACAAGCTTTACGCTTAATTGCAGGGGAAAGGGGAATATTAGTCAGCAATTGACTTAGCTAATATTAAAAAAAATAAAAAAATAGTATTATATGTATGTAGGCTCGCCGCTATTTAATTGTAAACACTTTGCTCATTAAACATCACGTCATCGCCCCACCGTCATTGTGAGATTATAAAAGCGGATGCGCAGGGTGTCACGCGACATTATTCGTTTGGCTTCGGCCAGAGGCGCTTCTCGGTGGATACTATGTGTGTCATACTATAGGTTTTATTATTATCATTGTCGTTGTGACCTAATGTGGTTTCAGTTGTTTGAGGTTATACTACTAGGTTGTGAAAGGTTGCTGTGAGTGTGTTTTGGCGATCTAGACAGGTTGTTTATCGGGTGAGTCCTTTTGTATCGTTCCAATTTGTATTAGACAAACGTGATTGTTGTAGTTGATGTTAGTTGAACTAATTGTGGTGTGCTAGGTTAGCTGGTTGGTCTGGGACCGGTATGGGGACATGGTGGAGCCGGTCGCTAGGTAGGGTTAGGTTTACCTACGTTACGCTAGTGGTTTTCACGTGTAATAAGTGAGTATTACAATGATTGTAATTGAAATTACTACCTTCTGATGTCGGCCATCCCCTTGTTCTCCGACATGTATGTTGATGTTGGTAAGTTACAGCAGATAGCTATTAATCAGTTACGCAGCAATCACCTTTAGCGCATCTACCTGGAAAATGAAAGGGGACGATATTGAGTTTGCGCGCCCTAGCCGCCCGCCCTACACGGCACTCATTTAGGGCTGCCACGTTTTACCCCACTACAGCGAAGCACAATGGTAATGATTTGAGCACTTTTGAGGTCTTTGTCTTTGTTGTCAATGTGGAAGGTTCCGGGTTTGATTCCCGCAGGGGCAATTTGGGAATTCATATTTTGGATTTAATAATTTCTAAATTTTCTCTGGTCTGATCTGGTCGGAGGCTTCGGCCGTAGCTAGTTACCATCCTACCGGTAAAGGCGTGCCGCCAAGCGATTTAGCGTTCCGGTACATTGCCAGGGACAATAAAGGTGCCGATAAAGGGTATGGGTTTAATGAAAAACATCTATGCCTTTTTTAAGTTAGCCCGCTTCCATCTTAGACTGTATCATCACTTACCACCACTTACCACCAGGTGATATCACAGTTACCTTGTAACTAACTTGTAATTGAATTTAAAAATAAGAGTAGGTATGACAGTAGTGGTGATAAATATTACGCGAACTTAAAACTAACGATACGAGGGCTCCAAACGCGCCCAGGTCTAAGAAGAGCCCACAACAAACTCAGCTGGATATTCTTTTTATTATCATCACTTTACAAAATCGCTTAAACTTATTAGATCTATTACAAAGTTGTTAAGCAACTCAATCGCAAGCTTTCTTATCATTATGATCCTTTATTCCACAAATACACAAACACACAGATACACACGTCAAACTTATCTCCATTTTTGAGTCAGGGGTTCAAAAAACCTATGAGTGTCACCCCTGGCCGTCATTTAATTTGACGCGCCACTTTGCTAAGCGATTTGGTTATTTTCTCATCCTGATATCGCGGCTGGTTTCCCATTTTTTCGGCTGTGATAATGATAACACTGATAACGTGTTCCTGAGATTAGGTTGCTGGATTATCTTGCTCAATTATGTGATTTTGATGTCAGAAATTATTTTTGAGAATTATTTACAGATCTCTATTCTAAAGATTTCTAAATACACTTAATTCTAGGCACATTGCGTATCTTCTTAAATATATGAAAGGAAAATGTGACTGATTGACTGACTGATCTATCAATGCACAGCTCAAACTATTGGAAGGATCGGGCTCCTTGCAGATAGCTATTATGACGTGGACATCCGCTAAGAAAGGATTTTTGAAAATCAAACCCCCTAAGGTTGTGAAATAGGGGTTTGAAATTTGTGTAGTCCACGCGGACGAAATCGCCAGCATAAGCTAGTTACCAATAAGATACTTATTCTATAACAAAGTCGATTATTTTAGGAGGAGTTAAATTATTGTAAGAGATTGTAAGATAACTAGATAAGAGAGGGATAGATACTTTATGACTGTTATTGGCTTTTTATCAAGAAAACTACACTCACACTTAGCATTTGATAATGTTACCTTCAATACTTACAATGTCCCTAAGCAAAGTTTGCGTTTAACCGCCAACAGAATACAGATAGTAACTGTTGTACTAACGGTTGATTCTCCAAGGCAATCTCAAATTTTACTACATTTAGAACAACGTGTATAAGTTTGTTTCGATGACGGCGAAGCGATGGCTTCGCTAAAGCTCTTCCCTTACTACGGTTCTAATTAGAAAATAACGTAGTTAAACAATGAGGTCATTGTGAGGAAACCTACATACCTGAGAGTTCTCCATAAAGTTCTCAAAGGTGTGTGAAGTCTTCCAATCCGCACTTGGTCAGCGTGATAGACTATGGCCAAAACCTTCTCACTCTGAGAGGAGACCCGTGCTCTGTAGTGGAGACGGCGATGGGTTGGTGGTTGATCATGATGATGTAGTAAACAAAAAAAGGCATATATACTTAGTTCGAAAAGTTAATAGATGGTTAGGGTCCCAAGCCGTTACTGGATTCAGGCGGTGCAAGACCGTGGTGTGTGGAAGTCCCTACAAGAGACCTATATCCAGCTGTGGACGTCTATCGGTTGACGATGATAGAAGAACATAGACAAGCAGATGAGAATCGCACAAAGGTCAAATAATCGCAATCGAGATCAAAGTGGTACGGGCCGATAGGAGGCAACTGTGAACAACAACTTTGTCTGAAACTATCAAACTCTGCGATTCCATTACGGGCGAACCCGTTACACTTTACTAACTTGAGACTACGCACAGGTAAGATATTAGAGCGAGACTATTTTGTCGCAAGTGCTTCGTTTTTTCCCACTGGAAAGAAAAATCTAGCAGATTTTCAAAAAATGTTAGATTTGTTACACAATTGTAGATTTCAGAAACAAGGACCATTTGCAGCGCACAAAGCAAAGCGTATTTCATTTTGGCGCGCGCCGCCATGATGGATGGCGTCAGCTGACAGGTGAGGCGGCCATGTTGCCATTTCGCTGTGTTGTTTTGTAGAAATTATGTTTGTTGAACTGCGGATGGGGATGTTTCTTTTTTATTGCTTCACACCTTGAAATATTACCACCATTTACAGCATCTTCTGGGAATATACCTACTTCAAATACATTAATCTTCATGAACTAACTTAAGGTTCAAGAGAGCTAGAACCCAGAGCCGTAAAGCCAGTTAAAAATGAAGGAACTTGGCTGCACTTAGAGTTTTTTCCCACTGGAAAGAAAAACTCGCTGATTTTCAAAAACGTTTTAACATAAAAGTGAAAGTTTTATGTATGTTAGATTTGTTACACAATTGTACATTTCAGAAACAGGGACCATTTGGAGCGCACAAAGCAAAGCGGATTTCATTTTGCCGCGCGCCGCCATGATGGATGGCGTCAGCTGACAGGTGAAGCGGCCATGTTGCCGTTCCGTTCTGTTGTTTTGTGAAAATTATGTTTGTTGAAGGGAATGTTTCTTTTTTATTGCTTCACACCTTGAAATATTACCATCATTTGTGGCATTTTCTGAGAATATACCTACTTCAAATACATTAATCTTCATGAAGGAACCTAGCTTCACTTGGGCGTTTCCTCAAAAAGAAAGAAGGAAGAAACTCGTAGATTTTCAAAAGCGTTTGAACATAAAAGTAAAAAATTTCCCTGGCGCAGTGTTTTCCGTAATGCTCTCAAAGGTGTGTGAAGTCTGCCAATCCGCACTTGGCCAGCGCCAGCGTGGTGAACTATAGCCAAACCTGTCTCATTCTGAGAGGAGACCCGTGCTCAGTAGTGAGCCGGCGTTGGGTTAATGATGATGATGATGAAATTCGAGCAGATACGCGACGTGACGCGACTAAGACGCGACAGGTTGAGATGGCAATTGGGGCGTCCCCCCGTCTTATACCCCGACTAGCTTATGCTCGCGACTTCGTCCGCGTGGACTACACAAAATTTGGAACCCCTATTTCACCCCCTCAAGAGTTGAATTTTCAAAAATCCTTTCTTAGCGGATGCCTACGTCATAATAGCTATCTGCATGCCAAATTTCAGCACGATCCGTCCAGTAGTTTGAGCTGTGCGTTGATGATCAGTCAGTCAGTCAGTCACCTTTTCCTTTTATATATTTAGATAGATTGTTATCTCGACCTGTCGCGCGCTATAGGTATATAACTATTATCTAGGTTAACAATACTTTGTCCATTTCAATACAGTTTACATGCTGAAAATTTTAAGTGTTTCCTGAAAGTCTATTTTAGAGATAGCTACAGTTAGTCGTTGCTACTTACGGCAAATGGGAGTTCTTTGTTGGCGGTTAACAGCAAGAAGTACGTACGTGATATCGCTTTGCGGGCACTTTCAGGCTGCAGTTACTTAGAAGTGGCTCTAAAGTCTCAAATGTATAGGTACAATTATAAATTCCTCAATGTTTCGAAAATATTGATGTTAATCTGCGGGGTGATTTGGTTACATTTAAATTATTTAATCTATAGTTTTTTTTAATGAACCGATGGCCGATGGGGCAGACGTGTTCTGGAGTGGAGACCGCGTATCAGCAAGCGCAGTGTGGGACGACCTCCAACCCGCTGGACTGACGACCTTAAGAAGATAGCGGGAAGTGGGTGGATGAGGAAGGCGGAGGATCGTGTGTGGTGGCGTGCTCTTGGGAAGGCCTATGTCCAGCAGTGGACGCAAATAGGCTGATTGATTGATTGATTGATTTTTTTTAATGAAAATATTACAATATAATATCTATAGTTGGTTTTCTATGAAACATTAATAATCACTCAGTGAAGCAGCAATATAGAACCAACCAATCTCAAATGAGCTCGGTGGATATCATTTAGTGTTAGGCACTGGGTTGCTTAACGAATCAGACCGATGTTCTTCGCCGTCAATTGTTAGACCTCCCACGGTTCGGCTTGCACACTGTACCTCAGCTCTTTAGTGTGGTCTTAGAAACGACTAAAGGCACTCGAGGGCTCGATAACCTCAAGTATGCAATCTTTGACGCAAGTCCATCAATGATCAGCTATTTTTGATAAGTAGGTATAATTTTTTTATTAATTATAGTCAAAAATAATATTTTACAGGAAAGTAAAAAGTACAAACCTGTTTTAATCTCCGAGTTTTAATTATGTAATGCTGAAAGTAGGTCAAGAATTCAGTTAAGAGTTTACGGTCGGCAAATAACTTGATGTAGTTGACCGTCGGCGAGGGCGGGGGCGGGGGCGGGCGGAAGAATGAATTATGCGGTGCCTTCGTCAAGGAACAACTCTCCGCGGCCGCGCCGAATAATTATGCGACAGGGTTTCAGCTATTTCATGAATGAGAGAGGAATTAGTCTATAAACCTGTCTTAAGTCGTAGCTGAGCCAAATTTTTGGATAAATTAAGCTGCCGTGTTCTATACCTACTATAAATAAATACTCACTGTAATATTTCATTTTTAAGAAAGTGGGTACCTACGTAACCAAGATCTTAAAATATTATACAACCTCCTTAGGTAATTATTGTACCCTTAAGTCCATTTACAGGGTGTAACCAGAACGCTGGCAAAAACGAAGACAGGTGATACATGACAGATGACAGGTCTGTTAGGCTAACATGCGCACCACGAGAAAATTTTGCTAACGCATTTACCTACTCGTCTTATTTGTATGAAGAAACACGAGATAATGCGTAGACAAAATTTTCTCGCGGGGCGCATGTTAGGCCCTCTGGTCTGGCGGGAGGCTTCGGCCGTAGCTCGTTACCACCCTAGCAATGCCGTGCCGCCAAGCGACTATAGCGTTCCGGTACGTTGCTGTGTAGAGACCAATAAGGGTTTAGTAATAGTATGAGTTTCATACTCCTTCCAGGTTAACCCGCTTCCATCTTAGACTGCATTATCACTTACCATCAGGTGACATCGCAGACAACAAGTTAACCCAACTTGTAATCGATAAAAAGACCATTTTAAACTTCGTGAAAATAATAATTAGCACCCAAAGAAACTAGATTAGGTACTTTCTCAACGCTAGAACACTCGTGTTAATATTTAAAGCATAGCTCAAAATGGCTCAAAGTGAATCAAGGATGCCGGATGCGGGATGCTCGGTGGAATAAAATATGCAACCACTCGGTCCAGAGGTACCTATAGGTACAGTAGCTTAGTATAAGATTTTGCGTCTCACCAAACGTTGCTAGAATTCGAGTAAAATGGACCTAAAGAGCCTTGAATTGAAGTCAAAAATTCTATGCCACTGATTTTAGTTTGTTTGTTGTTGAAAACGTTTCCGCTTGGAGCGCTGGCTGTAGATGTGTAGACAAACTTGAGCTTTAAAACAAGGCAGATCCAGATTACTATAACGCGGAAGTGTTTCGACACTCGAATACTATCAACGTTGGTGAAACATAAAATCTCGTACTAAGCGAACTGGCAGCGATTCACTCTAAGCGAATTAAAAATTGACACAACATTCTCACTGAATTGTTTGCTTGGCTTATTTTATCTTGTCTGTTTAACTTTAAACTAGTTCATGCCTGTGACTTCGTCCTCGTGGACCACACAAATTTCAAACCCCTATTTTACCCCCTTAGGGCGTTTGTGCACTCATCCGTGATTTTGTGATTTTACGGATCCGTGAAAAAAATACGAATCGAAAGTACGTATTTGCATGGCGGCCACTTCAAAGAATTACGGATACGAACCGAATACGGATGTGTGCACAAACGCCCTTAGGGGCTAATATTGCTAAAATTCTTTCTTAGCGGTTGTCTACGTCATAATAGCTATCTGCATGCTAAATTTCAGCCCGATCCGTCCAGTAATTTGAGCTGTGCGTTGATAGATCAATCAGTCAACTTTTCCTTTTTTGTATACTATAGACCTGCTGACCGGCCCGGCTTCGCTCGAGTGGAGTTTTTGTAAATTGGTGAGAGGATGGAATTCTCAAAAATCCTGAAACACGTAGATATATTTTTGTACGAAAGCCCGAATAGCAACTTTCATAGATGTAGCTTAAAAATGACGGACTATCATCTTCTATTTAATTGAGGGAACAATTGCTAGAAACCCAGAAAAGTTTACAAGTGCTTTTGAATCGTCAAGAAAATCTGCCACTCACTGGTTACTACTATAGAAATAATATCCTATGAGTAATATCCTATCCTACCGGAAGAAGCAGCAAAAACTCGGCGGTTGCTCTTTGAAAATATTCAATTTACAATATTAATATTGTATGCCATATAAATCACTTACAATACTAAACCAATGCAAACGCATGCTGGGGAAAAAATGGGGACTAAAACCAAAGATAATGAAATGGTTATACCTATTGGTAGTAAGTTGTAATGTAGAAGCACATTAAAAATGTAGGGACCTTTTTATTTTACTAAAAGAAATAGTCTGGGAAACTAGTTTTGTTGGAAGCCAAAAATAGAATCAGATAGAAATTCTTGCAGTGGAGGTTTTCTCGCGAGTTACATTTAAGAAGCTGCAGTTCTCAGTACTTGGTCTAAATCGTCAACTGACACGTCTAGGAGTTGATATACAGCTGTTTTGATAAATCATATAACATGACAAATGCCAAATAGTTAGTGCCGTAGAATAATTCGTTGTCTGTTACTTGACAATCGTTCAAACGGTCCTTCGAATTCACAGAAGTTTTTTACGTGTTCATTGGTACTGATTCTGAGCACAACCTAATTTTAAGAGTATTCGCATCCTCTTCTTACAAAACTGTTATAGTTTTAAATTTAATTTTTAGATGGTAAACCCCGTGATTTTAGAGCACAGTCGCGAGCCTACTGTTTAAATTTGTAGAGTGCACTAAAATTTAAATGTAAAGTTCATGTTCTGTCTCTTTTTAGCAGTGTTAAAAAGAAAAGGATGCAGATACTCTAAATTTAGTTTAGAGAAAGACAATGGAATCGGTGCCATTACCTCATATTGAATAAATTCTTTAGTCTTCATAATATCTCCCGTATTGATCACTTCTTGGTAATCAGCTCTGTAGAGAATCAACTTAATTAAAGGCATTTTAATTTTAGTACTTACAGCTAATATTTTAAAGAACGTTGTCTAAATTTAGCTGATCTCTTTGTCTACTACAGAGAACTGGCTGCGTTCTTTAAATCTAAATATGTAAAAAGAAAAGGTGAAACTGATTGATTGACTGATCTATCAATGCACAGCTCAAACTACTGGATAAATCGGACTGAAATTTGGCATGCAGATAGCTATTAAGACATAAACATTAAGTAAGAAAGGATTTTTGAAAATTCAACCCCTAAGGGATTGAAATAGGGGTTTGAAATTTGTGTAGTCCACGTGGACGAAGTCGCGAGCGTAAGCTAGTAGTTTAATAATTGTACACACATGTACACTTCCTTCACACCACAGCTCAAATATCGAGAGATTAGACCAAGTGGTCATACATTTTGGCAGCGTGGAGCGTGGCCCTAATCTTCTCCCCTCGAGGGGATGTACCTCTTTGCTTGGCTGGTCTAAATGTATGCACATTAGTTATTCCGACAGTGCGCCATACAGAGTGCAAAATGGAAACGCTCTTTCTTACATTCCATTACTTAGTTCTTATTAAAACCGGTAGGTAAAGTAAACACCGATTGAAGTCATTCTGTAAGTAAATAAAATAATTAAGATTTTGTCGTACGCCGGGAAACTTCTTACTTGGTTCATCATCATCAACCGATAAACGTCCACTGCTGGACATAGGTCTCTTGTAGGGACTTCCACACGCCACGGTCTTGCGCCGCCGCCATCCAGCGGCTCCCTGCGACTCGTCTGATGTCGTCCGTCCACCTAGTGGGGGGTCTTCCAACGCTGCGTCTTTCGGTGCGAGGTCGCCATTCCAGCACCTTGGGACCCCAACGTCTATCGGTTGTACGAACTATGTGCCCTGCCCATTGCCACTTCAGCTTCGCAACCCGTTGAGCTATGTCGGTTACTCTAGTTCTCCTACGGAACTCCTCGTTTCTTATTTGCTCATGTAATATTACACACCCGTAATAATTTGGATCAAGCTTATTCAAACACTAAAACCTTTGTTATTAACTAATCTGGAGTAATTTGATCGTAGTTTTGTAGGCTTCACTTATCAGTTATCGTTATCACGCAGAGTTTAGAAGTTGAGCTTAAGTCCGCAACATGAGCGCGGATGACGTGCGGATGTACGGGGTCCCCCCCCCGCCTCATACCCCGATTGCCATCTCAACCTGTTGCGGACTATAGTTAGGTTCGGTTAGGCAATGGTCCGATCGCAGCGAGAAAACGACTAACTATCAGCGATTTTCTCTCTCAAGAAACGCACAATAAATGTACATTCCGTGTAAACGAAAGAGATATCAAAAGTTGCTCTCTGACTGTTCACACTGCCGGCGACGACTCGTTGTAAGTACTAGTTTTGTCGCTGAGCGACGAGCTTTCAGACATAAACTCGCTCAGCGATATTCAGCGAATGATAGAAATTTTCTATAAAACACATTTTGTGAAAATTTCAAATCTCTCCCTAGTACCTATTATGATTCACGAGATACAGGTCGCTGACAGACAGACGGACGGACGGACAGACAGCGAAGTCAATACCGACCCTTTGGCACCCATCGGGTGCGGAAACCTACAAACTACAGCACGTCCTTTTTTGAAGTCGTTTAAAAAGAGCGTTTTATGAAGTCTGGATAATATATTCTAAATCATCCCCTACGCGTTGTACGTGACACTGGCAAATTGGACTTATCGGTGCTTGATGCCTCGCGCCTCGGTCACAATGTGCCTCGGTGCCTCGTTACTTCTAACGTAATTGTTACGAGACTTGCTGACCCGCCCCGGCTTCGCTCGAGTGGAATTTTTAAAAATCATGGAGGTCGAATTTCACAATTTGAAATTCGATCTTCATGATTTTCAAAAACCCATGAGTTTTAAAATTCCACTATGACTTATGCCTTGACTAGCTGATGCCCGCGACTTCGTCCGCGTGGAATTAGGTTTTTAAAGTCCCGTAGGAACTCTTCGATTTTCCGGGATAAAAAATAGCCTATGTCACTCTCCAGGGTCTTTATCTATACCCATTCAAAAATCACGTCAATCCGTTGCACTGTTGCGACGTGATTGAAGGACAAACCAACAAACCAACAAACAAACACGCTTTCGTATTTATAATAAGGGTACTGACCTATCTCACCTGGTGGTAAGTGATAATGCAGTCTGAGATGGAAGCAGGCTAACCTGGAAGGGGTATGGTAGTTTTTATTAAACCTGTACCCCTTTGCTTTCGTCACAGAATCGTACCGGAGCGTTAAATCGCTTGGCGGCACGGTTTTGCCGGTAAGGTGGTAACTAGCCACAGCCGAAGCTGCTCCCACCAGACCAGACCAGAGAAAATTTAGAAATCATAAAATTCCAAATTTACCCTGCTTCGTTATTTAGGTAAGAACTTTTAAGGTGACGCAGTACGCTCGACCGAACCTATTTGCTTTTCACTTGACATTGTATGTGAAAGGTGATCTCGCACGATGATTTTCACCGAAATCAAGGGTTTAGGACATGTATTTTTGAGAAAAAACTACTGAGCTTATTTTTGCAAAGTATAGTTATTTCAACTAATGAATAAATAAACTATGTCTAATGTTAAATTTCTTTACAATTTTCATACCCCTAATCTTATTTATTTACGCTCAAAGTTGTCATAAATTTAGTGTTAAAATAGGAATCTTTTGAGGCTCGTAACTTTAAAATCAATATTTTTTCAATGTTTCATTTATCAATAAACCTATAATAATGACGAGATTAATCGATATAATACTTAGTTTTGAGCGTACAGTATCAAATAATGTAGTAATTACCCTCCTACGTTTGTATGAAGAAATCACCGGCCTGAGCCCCCTTAAAAAGTAATGAAACAATGAAGAAACTTATTTGTATAATTGCAGTATACCTACCTACTTGGCACTCGGCAGTAAACTGGTAATATAAAGTACCACAAAGTGCTGCAGTTGTTATTGACAGCCGACACGGGAAATACATTTGCCGATCGGGGCACTGACGGCATTACAGCATACATTATTGTAACGAACGGCAATACATTGTATTCAGCGAATCTTATTCAGAACTACTTATTTCAGAATGAGAAGGGTCGGGAAATAGTCTACCATGCTGACCAAGCGTGGATTGACAGATTACACACAGTATTAAAACATTATGGAGAACTCTCAGGCATGCAGGTTTTCCCACGTTTTCTTTCGTTGTTAAAGCGAGTGATGTATTTTACTTACTAGCTGATGCCCGGGACTTCATCCACGTGAAATTAGATTTTTTTTAAATCCCGTGGGAACTCTTTGATTTTACGGGATAAAAAGTAGCCTATGTCACTCTCTAGGTATCTATACCCCATGCAAAAAATCACGTCAATCCGTCGCACCGTTGCGACGTGTTTGAAAGACAAACCAACAAATAAACCCACTTTCGCATTTATAATAAGGGTATTGATTACTTAAGAGGCCGTACGCTGTAGCGCTCTAATGAGTTTCAGCTCGAGTTTTAAATGTGTGCGTGTACCTCACAATGGCACCGTAATCTGCACTCACACATAGACATGGCATACTCACCTTAGGTCGGACAGGCCTATATTGATACTTTGCGTAGTCGATTCCAAAAAATCTAAGCTCTTATAGAACACAATTTTGGATCTTTAGTATGTTTTTAATTTATTTTTTGTTAGATTTATTTATTTTGTATTAAGATGTGTAATAACTTACACAGTTACTTACACATAGGTAAACACCTATAAGAATGCATATTATAAATGCGAAAGTGTATTCGTTTGTTGGTTTATTGGTTTGCTGGTTTGTCCTTCAATCACAAAACAACAGATTGGCGTAATTTTTTGCATGGATATACCTAGTTAAAGTGACAGTGATCTGGAGAGTAACATAAGTTTTATCTGGGAAAACCAAAAAGTTTGGATGGGATAATTAAAAACGTAAATCCACGCGGATGTCGTCGCGGGCATCAAACTGCGATGAACAATGGAAGGAACCCGATTACTAACTAATGTTTACCAACAAACAAAAAAATCAATCAACAAACAAACACACTTTCGCATTTATAATAACGGTAGTGATATATTTTTTATTCTATCTATATATTTTTGTTAAGTGCTTATTTTTATGATATTATTTTTTTATTAAATTATTTATTTTATTATCTCTATATCAATAAAGGTCTGCGTGGAATTTTCTATATGCTTCAAAAAATAATCAAAACTAATTATTAATTTAATTCAAAACTTCACTTGAAAAAATTATGCACTGAATTGAAAACCTCTTTTTGATATAATTAAATTAAATAGAACTTCTAGTATGATATTTTAATATAGTCACACCAAAAAAAAAAACCAAAATAATATATACCAATTGTATCAAAAACTTATCATCTGTTCAGTATTGATCGGATCTATGTTCATCAAACTGAGTCGATCGCGCTATGTATTGTTAAAAACAGTAATTTACACAAGCTTTGCATGTGTGCGTGAGACTGCGCCCGACAACAACACGTCCTCCCTCGAAGAGCGCTGAGCTCGGTATGCCAGTCGTACTGTCTGCTGCACCATTTTATGTGTAAATTTTAAGATACTTTGATAATTTTTTTCGGTCATATAAATAGTTTCTAGAATTCTATTTTTTTACAATTTACGCTAAGTGAATACTGAACTTTCGTGCTATATTTTTTACTATTAGTTAAATTGCGACAATTTAAAGATATCCGTGTTATTCTAACGCTTACATTTTCATAAATCGTGCGTACGGTTTTGATTTTTTTATCTACTAATTTTGTATACAACGTATAACAACTAAATCCAGGATTATAATTTTGAGAGTGTGTTCATAATATTGGTATTTTTTTAAAGTCGCTTCCTACAATTTTTTGTTATTAAATATGTGGCCGAAGTTTCACTCAAAAGCGTGAAATCAGTAAAACGTCTTCTGCAAGAATTAAGATTTGAATTATAATTTTTAATAAAATTAATGTTTTGTTACCGGTAGTCTATTAAGAAGGGATTGATCTATGATATTTTACCTTTTTTTTTATTAGAATCGTTATATCTGAAGCTTCAATAGTTCCCAAAAAATCGAAAATCGGGCATGCGGCCTCTTAAAACGCACAAACGAACAGTGCGTGTTGCCAGTGATGACATATGGATCCGAGACATGGTCGCTAACTATGGGCCTCATAAGAAAGCTCAGAGTCACTCAGCGGGCGATGAAGAGAGCTATGTGCGGAGTTTCTCTACGTGATCAAATGAAATGAGGAGATCTTTAAGAGAACTAGAGTAACCGACAAAGCTCAATGGGTTGCAAAGCTGAAGTGGCAATTTCAATTTCAATTTATTTATTAAATCGGACAACAATTGATCCATTATGTGTTAGTAACAATAAATACTTAGTAACTATG
Source organism: Maniola hyperantus (assembly GCF_902806685.2). Classification (NCBI taxonomy): domain Eukaryota; kingdom Metazoa; phylum Arthropoda; class Insecta; order Lepidoptera; family Nymphalidae; genus Maniola; species Maniola hyperantus. Next base: position 630,744 of record NC_048539.1, read on the forward strand.
TGTTATGAATATACATAGTCTGTGTCAATCTTAATGCAAGAGGTCAGTGTCATTAGTCTTGGTTGGAAAAAGTCATCTTGTGATTTGTGATTATTAAATTATAATATATTTTCTATACACTTGATGCAGGCTATTTTATTGTCATATTATTTATACTAAAGTATTATAAATTATACACTATGTTAATACTTAAACACTAAGGAGTTAGTAACAAAATACTTAATCACTATGTTAGTACTTAATAACTAAAAGGGATTTAGTCCTCTGTACGAGTTTCCCCATCAGAGGACTATCCATTTTGTCCGCTATCATGCGCAGGATCCCGTTGCTGCTTCCTCGGACTCTGGACAATAGTGATGCTGTTTTCTTGCGCCAGATGGCATCCAAGCCATCTGTCCGCGCCTCAGCAAACATAGCTGATGCACTACAGAACCAATGAATGCAATGGCATGAAGAACACACTACTACAGAAGGCAATGGGCAGGGAACATAGTTCGGAAAACCGATAGACGTTGGGGTCCCAAGGTGCTAGAATGGCGACCTCGCACCGGAAGACGCAGCGTTGGAAGACCCCCACTAGGTGGATGGACGAGTTGCAGGGAGCCGCTGGAAGTGGAAGTCCGTACAAGAGACCTATGTTCAGCAGTGGACGTCTATCGGTTGATGATGATGATACATGCCTTTAACACTAGATACCACGGTACGTCTCTTGGTATAACTTTTGAGAATTTAATAAGAAGGACGTCACCAAACTTTTTTGATTAATGCTCCTATTGATCGGACCTGCGGCAAATTTCGTACGAAATATTAATCCGCATATTAATAACTAGCTTATGCTCGCGACTTCGTCTTAGGACTCGCGACTTAGGAGTTGAATTTTAAAAAATCCTTTCTTAGCGGATGCCCACGTCATAATAGCTATCTGCATGCCAAATTTCAGCCCGATCCGTCCAGTAGTTTGAGCTGTGCGTTGATAGATCAGTCAGTCAGTCAGTCAGTCATTCAGTCAGTCAGTCAGTCAGTCACCTTTTCCTTTTATATATATAGACTAGCTGATGCCCGTGACTTCATACTCTTTGATTTTCCGGGATAAAAAGTAGCCTATGTTATCATTAGTTTGATTCCGTGGCGTCACCCGGTTCAGGGTTCCAGCTGAAAATCAGCGCTGTATGTTCTTGTGCAACAAGGCATACAGCATAATGCTGAGCTGGGAGCCTTTTTTCGGGTTGTGCCACACAATATGACAGTTTGTTCCGGCGCTTCTTTTGCTTGTTCTCAGGTGGAAGAAGCGCCGAAATAACCAGCTCTTAGCTTTAAGTTGTAATGTGTGGCACAATTGCATAAATAAACGTCTTTTCTTTCTTTCTTTTCTTTCCCTATGTCTTTCCTCTGGATGCAAGTTATCGCTGTACCAAATTTCGTCAAAAGGCTAGCAGACAGACAGACAGACACACTTTCCCATTTATAATATTAGTATGGATCTCTATGATATGAAATTCCAAGTTTTACTACGGGTCTAAAAGTAAAGACTGAAAATCTATAAGTATTAAAGCATTTTCTTAATCCTTATTACGAATGATTGATGACGTGCGAACGCATATTAATGCGAATTTTTAGCTCCGTCATTTACATCCTCCCCTGAGCGGCGAAACAGCCCCGTAAAATTAGCATACGGGCCACGTTGTACATATCAGCAGAATTTAAAGCGAGGTGGGGTTTCCTGAACCGATACGTGAGGAAGGAGCTATGAAAAAACCCTTTTCATACTCTAGGTAGAGTGCGCGACAGGTTGAGATTGCAACCGGGGTGGGAACGCCCCCCACATCCGCACAGCCCCTTGATTGCCATTTCGACCTGTCGCGGACTATAAGTACAGTAGCCGGCAAGATATTATTGTACACTAGATGATGCCCGCGACTTCGTCCGCGTGGGAACTCTTTGATTTTCCGGGATAAAAAGTAGCCTATGTCCTTTCCCTGGATGGAAACTATCGCTATATCAAATTTTTTCAAAATCGGTTGAACGGATGGGCCGTGAAAGGCTAGCAGACACACTTTCGCATTATTATTAGTATGGAAGATTGACCTTTTAGAAAGACATTTTGGCTTTGTTGACATTGTAGTTGTCTCTGTCACTCATACCTATGTGACGTTTTGTCGGTCTCAACGACAGAGACGACGCTCTACGAAATCGCTATCTCCTTTCTAAAGGTCGATATACAATATTTCTTGCCGGTTACTGCACAATGCATAGAACTACGATATAGTGTCATACAACAAACGAGTTTGCATTGTTGTTACAACAATAAATGTATCGACTTTCGACACAATTATACGTCGTAACGAGTGTTATTGTTGTTTTGTTGTTTTGTTGTATTGTTGTATTGTCTCCAGTGTCGTCTTTGTGTTCTGCTTCATTAAAGGGGAATGTGCTGTCATCATGAAATATTTAGAACGATATTATGCTTTTCTTGATTCATTACAGGAAAAGCATATTATCTACATAAAGTAACTTGGGTGTGACTCGATGGGATTTTTTCTTCGATAGATTCGCAACGAGTCACACGGATACACGATTGGGTGTAACTCGTTAGGAACCCATCGAAATCAGTGTACATACAAAGTGCCACGTTGTCGCGCCGACTATGCTTGGGCTGCTGTGGTATCAGTGCCCTTATTATAAATGTGAAAATGTATTTGTTTGTTGGTTTGTTGGTTTGTCCTTCAATCACGTCGCAACGGAGCAACGAATCGACGTGATTTTTTGCATGGGTATAGTTAAAGACCTGGAGAGTGACATAGGCTAATTTTTATACCGGGAAATCAAAGAGTTCCTACTGGATTTTTAAAAACCTAAATCCACGCGGATGAAGTCACGGGCATCAGCTAGTCTAAATATATAAAATCGAAAAAAAATCCTATCGAGTCACACCCAAGCCACAGTATGACTCGTTGGGAACCCATCGAAAAAATCGGTATACTTACATACCGAGTGTCGCGTTGTCACGCCGACTATGCTTGGGCTGCTGTGGTATAATCCTAATAAGCGCCACATTTTCTCATCTGGCTATCAATCACGGCATTGACGGATGACGTGCAAACGCATTTTAAGCGGGATTTTACGCCACGTCATTTATTACCCCAGCCCAGTGTTTCCCAAACCGATTAACTTAGTTATTTTTACTTGACTTCCCAAAAAAAACCGATTAAATGCGAGCAGGACTCGCACCCGAATGGTTCCATACCATCGTACAAGATTGTTTTTTTAAAAACTTACCTACATGGTGGCCTTTTTGAAATTATTATTATTTGTCATAGCGGCAATAGAAATACACACTCAATTTCATCTCTTTATCCATTATGGTTCATGAGATACAGTCCACTGACAGATATACAGATGAAGCCGGGACAGCGGAGGCTTAGTAATAGAGTCCCGTTGACACCCTTCGGTTAAACGAGCGTAATGTTTTCACGGTACACGTGTGTACGTATGTGAGTTTCTTTACTCCACCATAACTACTAAATGCCTGAATAGATTTGGATTTATGTCATATCTATTATTAGAATTCAAACATACGTTAACAAGTACGTAATTAATTATGACCACTATGTACATCATCCTACAAATTGATAATTTTGACCATTAGTAAGCGTAACATAATTATTACGTATTCTGAATAAATAATTTGACTTTGACTTTGACATCATCCCGAGTGACACTAGTTATTTAAAAAAAAAAAAAACTCAATATGGCGGATTTATGGCGCCATTTTCAAATGTGCTTTTTCCAATTATTTTGACTTATTAAACAGCATACTATGATGCAGTGCAAACTGCAATTGAGTTTTTTGAAAACTCAGTGCTGGGTTGTGACCTACACTTTGGCAGCCGCTGCCCTAAACGATGGAACCCATATCGAATTAGCATACAGGGCGGCATCAGCGGAATTTAAAAATATAAAACGTTTCCGTCCCAGTTTGCTCAGTAAATTAATATTTTGACGCGGTTTGTAACCTCCATTTAAAAATTGGACAAGTGCGAGTCAGGCTCGCGCACCGAGGGTTCCGTACTAGTCGTAATTTTTCTATATTTTGCACGATAATTCAAAAATTATGATGCATAAAAATAAATAAAAAATCTGTTTTAGAAAGCACAGGCGAAGACCTTTCCATAATATGATACTTTGATATAGTTATTTTACTTCGAAAATTGAAAATACTAATTTTTCGTTTATGACCGCAATTTAATTTTTTTTTGTGTAATGTAACTACAAATTCACGGATTTCAGATTTTTCCCCTAATGTCTGCTATAAGACCTACCTTCCTGCCAAATTTCATGATTCTAGGACAACAGGAAGTACCCTGTAGGTTTCTTGACAGACAAACAGACAGACATATAGACAGACATACAACAAAGTGATCCTAGAAGGGTTCCGTTTTTCCTTTTGAGGTACGGATCCCTTAAAAGTGTGCTAGCCATACATCATGGTGTTTGTGAATGTTAGCAATCTGTAGTTAAATCTGAAAGGTTTCTAATTTTGCTGCGATGTTATCTGTTCATTTATCACTTTGAAGTACAAACAAGTTGAAGTTTGAAGTTTAAACAAGGGTGCGTCCTTTTTATTATTTTATTATTATTTAGATACAAGTTAGCCCTTGACTGCAATCTTACCTGGTCAAGTGATGCAGTCTAAGATGGAAGCTGGCTAACCTGGAAGGGGTATGGCAGTTTTTATTAAGCCCACACCCCTTTGGTTTCTACACGGCATCGTACCGGAACGCTAAATCGCTTGACGGCACAGCTTTGCCGGCAGGGTGGTAACTAGTCACAGCCGAAGCCTCCCACCAGACCAGACCCGAAAAGAAATTATAAAACTTCAAATCCCTGCCAGGAATCGAACCCGGGACCTCTTACCACTGCGCCAGGGAGGTCGTCGAATAAAGTTGTATAGGTGACATGTGTCACGCGTTGCCTAAATTCAATGAAGCAAACAAAATGACAAACTTACGCATTTAGTACTTACCTCGACCTTTGGTCAGGAGAAGAAAGGTCCACAAATCCGCATAAACGACCCCATTACTGCGCGCAGACATGAGACTATACTGTCGAGACATAATAATTAAGAAGAACCGTCATTTACTTCATTCTGTATATATAAAATTCAAAGTCCTGACTGACTGACTTATATATCAACGCACACCTAAAACCACTGGTCCTAGATACATGAAATTTGGAGGGTGTGTTCTTTATAAAGAGTAGGTATCCAATAAGAAGAAATTCTATCCCTAATGGGGGTAAATAGGGGATGAAAGTTTGTATGAAAGTCCTTAACTTTTCAAGTTATTTCCATGAAAATCATATGAATGAATTATAAATTTCCTGACATGATTGATGTATATGGGTGAATCCCGAAATTAATAGATTTTAAATTTGAATTTAATTGAGTGAATAAAAGTGACGATTATGTCATGTTTATGTTATGTTAAGTCGTATATGATTTAACATGCTGTACTAACTGTGGCTAACTAGTGTTTACGCCATTTTTACTGTACAAATCTTATGCCTACACACTCGAAACTATATAAAATATTTATTTTTTCCAACCTACTCCTATCCATATACATTGGCCCGGGACCGAAAGAGACAAAACTGCAATCATAGAAAAACTCATTAGGAAGAAGTTTAGTCGCACCTTGACTTACGCCGCCGCTAATCGCTCGCATTGCATAATTGCAATATTTAAATAACAGATCGATCTGACGTGTAATAAAAATAAATTTAATTACTTATGGTGGAAACGAGTGTTAAAATCAGCGACCAGTGAAGTGTACCTATCGAAGGAATAATTGATATAACACCCAGGTGAGTCCCGTTGGGCCCTCCTTTTCACTCAAAGATTTCCACCAACTAGTAGAGGAGATGCTTAGTCTCCTCTTCGCGTCTGCTTTAGATCGTTGCTTGAAAAAGTCGCATTTTCTGAAGAGCTGAGATGATCGCATGTCTGCTCTAGCCCACTATAGCGCAACCCTGTTGTAGTTCGGACGAAATCAAGTTTGCGTTAATTGTGCCGGAGGCGGATTAAGACCCAATAAGCAGTAATTTTGACCTCGGCCCGTTGATATACGACACCCAAAATACTCTGCTACAAGAACTACAAGAATACTCTTCCAGGATATGTGTTTCCTACCAATTACAACCCGGGTATCTTTAAAACAAGAGTTAATAGGCATCTTCTAGGTAAACGCGTCCCATCTTAGGCCGCATCATCACTTCCCATCAGGTTCTTGACTCCCTACAAATTATTTTGCCTCTTCTTTGTCCCTTATGCTCACTCTCCCCCTAAAGTCGCAAGGTTTGACAGTTTTAACTTAAATTAAGTTGCAAATACTCTAAATTTTAGTTGCCCTCAGAATTAGGTAGGTAGGTAGCAGTAGCTGGTTACATTGTTAACCGACTTCCAAAAACCGGCCAAGTGCGAGACAGGCTCGCGCAACGAGGGCTTCGTACTACAGTCGTACTTTTTCGACATTTTGCACGATAATTCAAAAACTATGATGCATAAAAATAAATAAAAATCTGTTTTAGAATGCACAGATGAAGACCTTTCATATGATACCCCACTTGATATAGTTATCTTACTTCAAAACTCGAAAATACTAATTATTTGTTCATGACCACAATAGGCTAGTTGACACTTTTTTTATGTAGGTCTTAAATGGTTAATATTTGTCCTATTAGATCAAAAAAATTAACACTATATTTTTTTGCGCCCTAAAAACCGTAAAACTTTAATTTAAAAATATATTTTTCTTAGACAGGTGAAAACACTGTCGGCCATGTTTGGCCGATAGATTATTTGTGCTCTGACGTCATGCATTTGTAAACAACAGCATAACCTCCCAAAGTTTAATAAACATGACTTCTATACTAGTTTACTTGAAAAATATAGTAATTATCGTTATTGTATCATCCGAGAATGTAAAAAAAGTAGATAATTTAAAGTCCTGACAAACTTTTACGGACTTTAAATTTTATATATATGGATACCTACTACGTTAGTCAACGCGTGACATTTCTTTGTTTACATATTTAATGACGTCACATCATGGCTGACAGCGTTTTCTGCGTTTCAAATAAAAATAAAAATTGTATTTTTTTAAATTGGATTTATATATCCATCCTGCGTTTTTAATAATTGTTATTGATATATTTCGTTGTCTTAAGCAAAATACTATAATAAATAATCATTTATTGGACGAAATTAGATATGAGTCAAGTAGCCTATTGAATTTTTTGTGTGTGATGTAACCACAAATTCACGGTTTTCAGATTTTTCCCCTAATGTCTGCTATAAGACCTACCTACCTACCAAATTTCATGATTCTAGGTCAACGGGAAGTACCCTGTAGGTTTCTTGACAGACAGACAGGACAGACAGACAAGGGTTCCTTTTTTCCTTTTAAGGTACGGAACCCTAAAAAGGAGGTGGTTTTCTATTCGGCCCGTTTTTTTTTTGTTTTTATACACTTTTCAGAGATAGTATCTTTGGTGCATATGAAATAAATGTAAGTAAATATCTGTAATGCTGTTTGCGAGCTGGTTATATTCGGGTTGAGGATGTTGCCGCCATGCCGGGGCTGTGTGGCGGACATTTTGTTTTATCTTGCGAATATATCAAATGTACTTAGCTTTAGTAACTTGTTCCGAAAGAACTGAATTAATTCGAGTTATTTGCTGATGTCCACGATTCGTCCTCGTGCACTTAAGTCTTTAAAATCCCGTAAGAATTATTCGATTTTCCGAAACAAAAAGTAGTCTTTAACTATGTCCATGCAAAGAATTATATCGATCCGTTGCTCCGTTGCGGTGTGATTGAAAGACAAACCAGCAAACCAATGAACTGACAAATACACTTCTATTATTTCATAATAATGTATTATTGTGTAAATGTATTAATCTACATATTATTATGTAGTAGGTAGTGATTGCTTCTGTTGGGATATTTTGATTTTATAGGAAAAATATCAGTAAAAGGAAAAACTTGGACGTCCTGTTTGAGATATATATTTGAAGTGAGTGAATATGTCATCGAATGTAAAACAAAAACTCTTAGAAAAAATAAGAATAGGTAAGAACATATTTAAATATAAACAATTTAGTTTACAGCCAGTTCCTTTTATTTTTTTACCTAGAGCCCTTCGTGCTGATAACGTGTTGGGATATTTAGAATTTATAGGAAAAATATCAGTATATCTCAAACAGGACGTCCAAGTTTTTCTTTTTACTGATATTTTTCCTATAAATTCTAAATATCCCAACAGCTTCAAAACGGTGAAGGAAGGCATAGTGAGGAAACCTGCATACCTGATAGTTCTCTGTAAAGTTTTTAAAGTTGTGTAAAGTCTACCAATTTAGTTAGTTGCTTTAAAAGTGATTTTCCATAACTTAAATGTTCACGAAATACAAATATTTTGCTTTCATTTCAAAAAGGCAAGGTGAAACGGCTAACTGGGGCCAAATTTTAACTAAAAATAAAGAGCTATCAGGCAGCCGTGATAATTGCGTTGGGCGCGCGCCAACACGGGCTTTATTGTTTCAGCGAGAAGACCAATGGCTGGGCGATAGGAAATTTCAACTGACTCCCTTCTTACTGAAATATGGCTTGCTCTGTAGTTTATAATATTTATTTTATTAGGTTCCTTATCCTTATTTTATTCATACCATATCAACCGGGCATAGTCCTTAATCTTAAAGTCATTTAGTGCCCGGTTTCTGAGGTACTTTTAACGAAAGTTTATTTATTCAATAGCGCTTTTGGTCCGATAACTCGAGACAGTGCGTTTCTGAGCAACGCAATGCAAGATAAACTCCGTTTAAACATAACTGGCCGATGTGCGCCGTTTATCGATTCCATAAAGTTATTTGAGGTTTCATCTGTCAGTAGGTAGTTCATGGTTTGCGTATTTTTAGATTAAAAAGTATTTTAATAGTAAGTTATTCGTTACTTTGCAAAAACAGTGTTTAGCCACTTATTTAGCACTAGCTGATGCCCGCGACTTCGTCCGCGTGGATTTACGTTTTTCAAAATCCCGCGGGAACTCTTTGATTTTCCGGGATAAAAAGTAGCCTTGTATCTCCATTCCAAATTTCAGCCAAATCCGTCCAGTAGTTTTTGCGTGAAGGAGTAACAAACATACACACACACACACACACACACAAACTTTCGCCTTTATAATATTAGTCGGGATAGAAAAAAATACTAGGTATTATGAATAAAACTAGTGTTGATGGCGAAATAATATGCATTTCAAACTCGTTTAATGTAACAGACCCATCTAGTGACAGAATAATGATCTGGTTATCGGTTTCATAGTTTTAGTTGAATTCAGAAACGCATGGACATTGGGCAGTTAACCGACGTTTATCTTATACATAACTTTATTGAATCAATAGCTAATGAGAAAATAACTGACGAGTTCAGAAACCGGGCATTAGTCTTTCAAATATCAGACGCAATCACTATATCGGATTAAAACTTCCGAAAGCCTGAAATACGTGTACGCTTACCTTTATTTTTTCTTCTTCATCAAACAAACCTGCTGTTGACATGAAATTCTTATAAATTTAAGGGATTTCCAAAAATTAACGAACGAAAAGAAGCCTCGAGCACGTTAAGCCGACCCTTTACAGAACTCACATCAGAAAGTAGACTAGAAAAATGCCTTACAGTTTTTTACCACACCGTCCATTTCTTCCCGGAGTTAGATGAAAATTTCTACGCTGTGTCCGTAATTTTTTGTAGAGTAGGTCGTTAAATGGGAACAAAGCCTGTACGGAAAGTTCCGGGAAATGACATAAAAGACTGTGGGAAAAAATGACAGTGTTAAGTTACAGGTGCGATTAATTTCACTGCTTTTGTTATACATTTTACGAATATTAATTTCTTAGACAATTGCTGGAATAAATTTTCTTTTATATTTTTATACCTTCTAATCACTACCCCTATTAAAAATGTGAAAGTGTGTTTGTTTATTGGTTTGTTGGTTTGTCTTTCAATCACGTCGCAACGGAGCAACAACGGATCGACGAGATTTTTATATGTCCTGGAAAGGGGCATAGGCTACTTTTTATCCCGGAAAATCAAAGAGTTCCACGGGATTTTTAAAAAACCTAAATCCACGCGTACGAAGTCACGGGTATCTGCTAGTTTTTATTATATTATGTAGTTTCCTACTAGTAAATTACTCGCGACTTTTTTTCGCAACTTTTCAAAGAATAGGTAGATTTTCAGGTATAAATGTTTATTTTATTTCACTCCTTCATTTTCAAGAAATCGTTATTAAACTTTTTTTTTTACCTTATTAGGCAATTATTTAGTCAATATCAAGAGAGTTTTGATATTTCAAAAGACTTTTTTTTGCTTAAATTAGGTAATTATTCAGTCAATATCAAAAGGACTGTGAAGTTTCAAATTAATTGTAGGGTATTTCACAAGTGAATTAATACTTTAAAAGTAAAAGCAAAGTTATAAGTTCTGCCAGCCTCTTTATATCATTGACTATCGTTCTGGATGGAGGGCGCCCCCACACTACGTCTTTACGCCCTCGGGTACGGAACCCTAAAAATGAGTTGACATAAACAGTCGCTTCAGTACTGAGTGAACATACATATAAGCCGTACCTTAGTGGTCAGAGCGATTCCAGGAGACGCGGGTTCGATTCCTGCCGGTCCGCAATTTTTGATACGTATTTAAAATTATTTAGAAATTTCTTTGAAGTTTAGGTGAAACACAATAAAAAAACCGTCCAAGTGCGAGTCAGGCTCGCGCAATGAGGCTTCCGTACTACAGTCGTATTTTTTCGAGATTTTGCAAGATAATTCAAAAACTATGATGTATAAAAATAAATGAAAATCTGTTTTAGAATGCACAAGAGAAGTCCTTTCATATGTTACCCCACTTGATATAGTTATCTTACTTTGAAATTGAAAATACTTATTTTTAGTTCATGACCGCAATTTTTTTTTTTTTGTGTGATATAACCACAAATTCACGGTTTTCAGATTTTTCCCCTAACTTCTGCTATAAGACCTACCTACCTGCCAAATTTCATGATTCTAGGTCAACGGGAAGTACCCTGTAGGTTTCTTGACAGACCGACAGACAGACAGACAACAAAGTATAAGGGTTCCGTTATTCCTTGTGAGGTACGGAACCCTAATTATAAAAATATGAGTTATTCAAATTAACTCGCATGCGAAAACAACACGTAGCTTCAAGCGTTGGTGAAACGTGGGTAGTTAGTGAGTGAAACAATATAAAGCTTTCCATAATAACGAATTGTAAGCCCGCGGCCACCACGCTGGCAGCCGACCAACTCAATCGTCGCTGCAGCTTCAACTGCTAGAGAGAACTATTTTTATTAGAAATTTCATCGCGCACCTAATTCGCCCTTTTAATTTTACAATGGTATGATTCTGAGCACAACCTAATTTTAGAGTATGATCGCATCCTCTTCTTACTAATGTAATATGAAAGGACAGACGCAGTTTGACAGTTTTAAATTTAATTTTTAGATGGTAAAACCCGTGATTTTAGCGCACAGTCGTGAGCCTACTGTTTAAATTTGTAACGTGCACTAAAATTTAGAGTCTGTAAATGTTAAGTTCATGTTCTGTCCCTCTTTAGCATTGTTAAAAAGAAAAGGATGCAGATACCCACTCTAAATTTAGTTTAGAGAAAGACAACGGAATCGGTGTTATATTTTAGAGCTAGCTTTGTAGGGGAACTTTGTAAGAAAGGCACCTTGTCATCATTATGATCAACCCATCGCCGCCTCACTACAGAGCACGGGTCTCCTCTCAGAGTGAGAAGGGTTTTGGCCATAGTCTACCACGCTGGCCATGTGCGGATTTTTAGACTTCACACACCTTTGAGAACACAACAACACAATCTAATACCAATAACCATTTGCCTCATTTTGTAGTTTTAGTGATTTAGTATTTTTCATACCTGCAATGTATAGCGCGCAAAACTCGGGTCATTGCTCCGCGATTTTTTACGTTTTTTCGCGTTTTTTTGTGTTATCATAAATCATTAATCATCAGTACGATCACCTGTCTTCGTTTTTGCTAGCGTCTGTATTATTTTAGAGCTTTTTGGGAAACGATGGGAACCTCATTATTTTGTAACTACTAAGCGTCTACGACGTAGGCTTTATGTCTACGACATAGTTTACGAATACAACGAGTCTACGAATTTGTAGAACGTTCAAATTACGTTAGAGAAAACCTACTTACATGTGAAATATCAAGCTTTGTTTGCCTTTGTGCAAGTTTAACGTAATTTCATTGCTTTTTCACTAGATTTGACATTTTTGTTGAACGTCCTCTAATAGTTGTAAATATAAAGTCACACAAGAATACCCGGCTGAGTTTGTTGTGGGCTTTTCTCAGCCCAGGGCGCGTTTGGAATTCTCTTACAAATAATTATTAAATCCGTAAAAATTGTTTTCTATTTGGCTAACAAAAGTTGTACTCAGAACATTATTAGGTATAATACTAGTGCAATAAAGATGTCTGATTTCATTTATTACGTTGATTAGGGTTGATTAGAATAATCCTTTACCGACATTCAAATGTAGGTCAAAACAAAAAGGGGCTGTTCATAACCATATCCAAAAAAAACCGCCAACTGAGAGTCAAACTCACACTAGAAGGGTTCCCTACCATCGTAAAGAAATAGCACATTGTTAATCTAAATATATAAAGGAAAAGGTGACTGGACTGGCTGACTGACTAATCTATCAACGCACAGCTCAATAACAGGACGGATCGGGCTGAAATTTGGCATGCAGATAGCTATTATGACGTAGGCAATTGCCTATTTTTGGAAATTTAACCCCTAAGGGGGTGAAATAGGGGTTTGAATTTGTGTAATCCAAGCAGAGGAAGTCGTGAGTATAAGCTAGTTTACATATAAGTCATTTGAAATTGTTATAATTTGTTGTTATAGTACCAATAGTGAAAATTTTAACTCTCTACGGTTCACGAGATATATTTACAGCCCGCTGACGGACGGACGGACGAAGGCTTAGTAATAGTGTCCTGTTGGCATCCTTTTGCTACGGAACTCTAAAAAGGGCTGCTACTAACATAATTATGTCTAACCAGAATTACATGTAATATATAAATTGTAAGCAAAACTGTAATTCGAAACGAACCTTTATGATTCCGAGTGTGCCCAATAGTTTGACTGAAACCTGCTTGATTTAGAAATTTCAGCTTTACGTAGGTGCATTTAGAGTTGAAATTTAAGCGGTGTGGTATCAGTATGATTGTGTCCGAACGCACCAATTTGGCTCGGCTTTGTTCACAGCTGTTATTTCCGTTTACGAGACTGTACGCTTAGTACAAGATTTTACGTCTCACCAAACGTTGCTAGAATTCGAGAGTCGAAACACAATGCCGTCAAAGTAAAATTGACCTAAAGGGCCTTGAATTGAAGTCAAAAATTCAATGCTACTGATTTTCATTTCGCAACGTTTCCGCTTGGAACGCTGGTGTAGATGTGTAGACGAACTTGAGCTTTAAAACAGGCAGTTAGGATCCAGTTTACTATAATGCGAAAGGTTTTCGACACTCGAATACTATCAACGTTGGTGAGACATAAAATCTCGTACTAAGCGTACTGGTAACTAAACAATTATAGGGGGCAGTTGCTATAAAAGTTAATAACATAATGGATGTTTGGGGAAACTTACCCTTCAGCTTTTTTAAATATTTCCCATAGGTACAAATGTCAAATGCTTAGGTAAAGGCATCATCATCATCATGATCAACCCATCACCGGCTCACTACAGAGCATGGGTCTCCTCTCAGAGCGAGAAGGGCTTTGGCCATAGTCTACCACGCTGGCCTGTGCGGATTGGTAGACTTCACACACCTTTGAGAACACTATGAAGAACTCTCAGGCATGCAGGTTTCACCGTTAACAAGTTAAAACGCACATAACTCTGAAAAGTTAGAGGTGTGTGCCCGGATCGAACCCCCTACCTCCGATTAGAAGGCGGACGTCATAACCACTAGGCTATCACAGCTTACCCGTTACCTGTATTAAAATATTATGTCGTTCAACCACGAAGTAAACTTAAAATCATTATAATATGGGTAGTTATGACAGTTATAAGCAGCCAGTTTACAGCTGGAGTGCTAGTCAAAATGACTGACATTTAAATCTGTTAACTACTGGTCCACAATGCAGGCAGAATGGCTGAAACTGGCTGAAATCTGTCTATTATTTTAAACGTAGCTTATTCAGACAGTTGCTTAGGAGCTGTACACTCTATATCAAAGAAATAAGGTCGTTAATTGCACAATTACAATCTTGATATAGGTACTAATAACTACAGTCACAAGAGCAACTAAAACAAAGGAACTGAAGTCAGTCAATCAGTCAGTCAGTCAGACACCTTTTCATTTATATAATTTAGATGTTCTTTAGCGTTGTTCTAGCTGCCAAGAAAACATGAAATTTTTGCGAAAATGATTTTTAAATTTTGACGCGAACGCTTTGTATTTATATCTCTTTTTACATTTTATTTCAGTACGCGGCAGATAATAATGTACATCGAACCTTTAGAAGGAGATAGCGGATTTGTCTCTGTCGTTGAGGACCGACAAAACAGTGACAGAGACAACGCTCTACAAAGCCGAAATGTCATTCTAAAGTTACTTTCTGCTGCGTATGTAGTTTTATCCTTTGCTTGGGCTTTAAGATGTAGTATCCGCTCTCACAAAAAACTCCAGTTAACCTTGTAAACCTAATAAACTTTACCATCCAGCATTTCATCGGTACGGCGGCAAAATTTTAAATTAATCGTTTTGGCGGTAATAATTCACGCGAACGCCGCCCAGAGGCAATTATTTGAGTTTAATTTTCTGTATATTTGTAAAGGCATCGATCATTTCGGATGCAAATTATATTTCCATACAAAAGGCTTACGGGTAGCGGCCTATTGAATTTCGTTTCACGTAATTTAAAAAGTATGAAGCAGGATACTTATAAAGTTGTTTTGATGGAAATTTTCGGACGGTATACTTACCAATGTATTTTAAATTTGATATAAATCAATACTTGTATTATAAATGCGAAAGTGTGTCTGAATGTCTGCTAGATTTTCGTTTTCACGGCCCTTCCGTTTACCCGATTTTAATGAAATTTGGTTCAGAGATAGCTTGCATCCTGAGGAAGGACATAGGTTACTTTTGATCACGGAAAATCAAAGAGTTTCTACGGGCTTTTAAACACCTTAATCCACGTGGACGAACTCGCGGGCATCATCTTCTACTATATACATATATAAGATACACTTTTTATTCATTACTAGCCTATCCTTCGTCCGCGTGGATTTTACAAATTTCAAACCCCTATTTTACTCCCAGGGGTTGAATTTTCAACGATCCTTCCTTAGCGGATGTCTACGTCATAATAGCTATCTGCATGCCCTGTGCCTTTTCATTAAAAAAAGAAAAATTAAATAAAATTCAGAAGAACACATTTAAAAGCAATCAGGTCAATCAAAACTTTTAGTAATCTCCAATGGAGGTAAACAAAGTGGCCAAAAATAAAATCACAGACAAGAAAGAAAGTTTTATCTCTGCCACTAATGCGGAGATAAATCTGGTGCCGACAAAGGAGGCTGGAAGACGCACAGACATAATTTACTTTTATGGTGGGAGGCGCAATAAGCTTCGATAGGTCAAAAGTCAACATGGACACAAATAACACGGAATTATTTTTATAGCTCTATTATGTTGTATGAATGAGGTAGGTAGTCAATGGCGGTAGTGAGAAGTGCGAGTCGGACTCGCACAAGAAGGGTTCCGTACCATCGTACAAAACATTTTTATGTGCAACACTGCATGTTAATGACAATAGCGCATCTATATCATATATGTGATTTGGTAGATTAATTTTTATGAACACATTTTATTTTTTTTATTTTTGATGTAACCACAAATTTATGGTTTTCGGATTTATTCCTTTACTTGTGCTGTAAGGCTATTTCAAATACATTGTACTTGGACCCAAACACAAGGAAATAGTAAAATGCTAACTAAATAGCAGCGACCGTATGATTGGAAGGCGACGCGCGGAAATCCAATCCAGCGTTGCACTTTTCGCGCCCCCCCTTTCCCCCCCACAGTACTGGGTATTACATCCCACCCACAAGTTCAGCTGACAGCGTGAAATTACTTAACTGATTGGTGCGTTCCAATGCAATTTTAGGGTTCCATACCTCAAAAGGGAAAAAGGACCACTTTCTTGTCTGTCTGTCCGTCTGTCCGTCATGTCTGTCAAAAAAACCTATAGGATACTTCCCTTTGACCTAAAATCAAAAGACCTAGGTACCTACCTGCCAAATTGCCCTCTAACTCTAAATAATATCAGTTGGGTGTTTTGAACACGTTTTTATTAACTTGCTTTTTTGCTGGTCTGTTTGTTTATTTGTCTGTTCGATAAAATACGTACATTTTAAACTAACTTCGTGATTAGTTAGAGGCTTGAAATGTTAAACATATCTATCATTCATATTCGTATAATTATATAGGTACCTATTTTAAAAATAATTTGCGTTTATGTATGGATTTCCAGCGGTGGGGTAGGGGTTTGGGGGTTTGAACCTCTAAATCTTCCCCCCTCTCTCCCCTGACTACGGCCTCCCGTGTCTACCACGCTCATGAAAATGATTAAACACTGATGAATGGAAATAAATAATCGTGAAAAAACTAAGTTCTGTTTTAAACCACGTTGTTTCCCAGTCCAGTAATAAATGTAGCTCAGTGTCAAAAGTTGGAGTTTTACATTTACTACAGTTACACAGTGCAGCCATTTTGTGAAGTTGCGATAAACTTGTGCTCGTAATTTGTCTGTTTTACTTTTTATGTGCGCCTAGTTCATGGATCGCGCTTTAAAATACAGGATGTAACCAGAACGCTAGCAAAAACTTTGCGTTACTGTTATACTACCTAAACACAATCCAATAAAAAAAAACCGGCCAAGTGCGAGTCAGGCTCGCGCAATGAGGGTTCCGTACTACAGTCGTATTTTTTCGACATTTTGCACGATAATTCAAAAACTATGATGCATAAAAATAAATAAAAATCTGTTTTAGAATGTACAGGTCAAGACCTTTCATATGATACCCCACTTGATATAGTCACTCACTTCGAAAGTTGAAAATACTAATTATTAGTTCATGACCACAATTTAATTTTTTTTGTGAGATCTGACCCTAAATTCACGTTTTTCAGATTTTTCCCCAAATGTCAGCTATAAGATCTACCTACCTACCAAATTTCATGATTCTAGATCAACGGGAAGTACCCCGTAGGTTTCTTGACAGACAGACAGACAGACAGACAGACAGATGGACAGACAGACAACAAAGTGATCCTATAAGGGTTCCGTTTTTCCTTTTGAGGTACGGAACCCTAGAAATATAAAAAAATATCAATAACCATTTGCCTCAATGTTTATGTTTTAGTGATTAAGATTTTTCAAACCCGCAGGCCGCTTACGACGCGGCATTGACCCCGAGTGGCCTACTTACGCTACATTCATTGACCTATAGCGTCAGTCAGATGTTTTATTTGCAATATATCGTAAACTTTTATAAAATTAAGTATAGGATTTGTATATATTTTTTGTGGTATCATATCAGTAATCAACTAAAATCATCAGTACCTACTATCATCTGTTTTCGTTTTTGCCGGCGTTCCATTTACAGGCTATTTACATTGTTTTAACCTAAGCTCACAGCACCGTAGTAGCTCTCAGTTTAACAAAAAACAAAGAAATTAGAATATTAGAAAGCAATAAATCTCTGAATAAAGAAGAACCGCGGTTTTCCATATTCAAGTAGATTTCCCACTTTCCCACCGTTTCAGCCCCGTCCTATTGTGTTGGGAAACTTTGATTAAAGGGATTAGGCCGCCTTACCTGCCGACTTCGCTATAGAGATAACAGCTTCAGTGTGTCTCCATTGTACTACAGTAAAAAACCGTGACGTGTCGTTGGATATCCGTCGGAAGCTACCTCACTCACTTACAAGCAGGGCCGTCTTAGGCCTTGC
Organism: Maniola hyperantus; assembly: GCF_902806685.2. Classification (NCBI taxonomy): domain Eukaryota; kingdom Metazoa; phylum Arthropoda; class Insecta; order Lepidoptera; family Nymphalidae; genus Maniola; species Maniola hyperantus. Next base: position 648,878 of record NC_048539.1, read on the forward strand.
CGGGGCCCTTGGGCACACAATAATTTGGGGCCCTGTTGGATAGTAAAAAAGTGAATGACAAAAAGATTTTTAACAAAAAAATTTAATCTGTAGATAAATAAGATAATTACAAAATACATGCAATTCGCTAATTTACTCTAAAAGCTTTTTTTTCGGGTTTGATATGCCTAAAATAGAAAAAAAGTAAAATGTATGCGAATATATCGGCCCAGGGCCCCCTTGACTTGGGTTTTCCATATTCAAGTAGATTTCCCAATTTCCCACCGTTTCAGCCCCGTTCTATTGTGTTGGGAAACTTTGATTAAAGGGATTAGGCCTCCTTACCTGCTAACTTCGCTATAGAGATAACAGCTTCAGTGTCTCCATTGTACTACAAACCGTGATGTGTCGTTGAATATCCGACGTAAGCTACCTCACTCAGGGGCTAGATGCCGGCAAGCTAAGGTTGAGATCGATGTGTAGATGTACCAAAAAAATAAAGAGCTTAGTAGCGTGATACCCGTAGAAGATAATATAACGAGGACTCATGGAATTTGTTTTAAATTCCATTAGAATTTACAGTCCAACAAGGCTCTTTTAGCGCGTGGTGAAAATCGGAACTAACGCCGCCATCTTGTGAAGTGTCACGCTGTCACCTTATATGCGGTGTTGCTAACAAAAAAAAATGGAAATTTACTGTTTTTGTAAAATATTAGAGCCGTTCCATATAAGCATACATTACATCAAATGTGAAAAGTGTGAAAAGTGTGTGTGTGTGTGTGTTTGTTTGTTGGTCTGTAGGTTTGTCCTTTAATCACGTCGCAACGGTGCAACGGATTGACGTGATTTTTTGCATGGGTATAGATAGAGACCTGGAGAGTGACATAGGCTACTGTTTATGCCGGAAAATGAAATAGTTCCCATGGGATTTTTAAAAAACCTAATTCCACGCGGACGCGCAATAAGTCGCGGGCACCAGCTAGTAGGTAATAAATTTCATTTTTTGATGGTCGGTTGTTGCATTTGTAAGATGATGATTTAGTGTTGATAATTTTTACGCGAACTTAAAACTAAAGCTACGAGGGTTCCAAACGCGGCCAGGTCTCAGTCTTAAAAGCCCATAACAAACTGAGCCGGATAAAAAGTGTGAGACAATGGAGCTGTACCGCTATTTGTTGGATCTAAATCTGTGCCCACTTGAAAGAGAATTCATTAGCAAAATCCGAGACATTCCCAACTTGTTACTATAATTGAGAAGTTACGGGCACAATAGGCGGAATTATGTATTCACTCCACGGGATTTGATGCAAGGATTTATTTTGCGATTGTTATACTTATTAAAGAACTAGCTGATGCCCGCTACTTCGTCCGCGTGGCATTAGGTTTTTAAAATCCCGTGGGAACTCTTTGATTTTTCGGGATAAAAAGCCTATGTCACTCTCCAGGTCTTTATCTATACCCATGCAAAAAATCACGTCAATCCGTTGCACCGTTGCGACGTGATTGGAGGGCAAACCAACAAACGAACACACTTTCGCATCCAAATATATAAAAGGAAAAGGTGACTGACTGATCAATCAACGCGCAGCTCAAACTACTGGACGGATCGGGCTGAAATTTGGCATGCAGATAGCTATTATGACGTAGGCATCCGCTAAGAAAGGAATTTTGAAAATTCAACACCTAAGGGGGTGAAATAGGGGTTTAAAATTTGTGTAGACCACGCGGACGAAGTCGCGAGCGTAAGCTAGTTCATAGATAAAGGTCAGACATCCTAAATTCGTAAATACCCCTGATTAGTTCAATGGTTACTTTAAAACATTACGTAGTAGGTAGTCTACATAAACTAATATGATAACAAAGTTTGTGACTTTATTTGTTTGTTTGTATGAAAGTTTTGCAGTTCAGAAGCATCTATGTGTTTTCAAACTACCCCTAGTTAAGTACCCATTTTGATAAAACTTAGTGCAATATATATTTTACTAGATGATTTCCACAACTTCGTTCGCGTGGATTTAGGTTTTTAAAAATCCCGTGAGTACCTACTCTTTAATTTTCCGGGATAAAAAATACCATATGTCCTTCCCCTGGATGTAAGCTAACTATGTACCATATTATTTTCATCAGAATCGGTAGAAGCATTGGGCCGTGAAAAGCTAGCAGACAGACAGACACACTTTCGCATTTATAACATCAGTATGGATTGACTTCATAAAGTCAACTGTATTTTACATTACTGCACTAATTGGGTATTTGACTACATTGAAAATAAATTATTTTTCAGTGATTATTAAATAGAGTGGCTTCCAAAATACGTAAAATCCACGTCCATTGTTAGGTAGTTCCAAAGTATAGTGTAATAACCATTTTAAATTATCGATTAAAGTAAAAAAGTACGTCACTAAGATGTGCCGTCACATTCTAGTATTTCATAGAATCTTGCATACTAAGTGCGGGTCTTGACGTTTGTTAAAGAGTTACTGATTTGACTAGTTGTCAAATACCGTATTGACGACTTTTATATAAATTACAGATTCTGGTCGCTGTCGACTGAGTCGCCGGGCGACGTAATGGGTAGGGCCCTCTTTCCCACTGGGCACTCTGGGCACGTGCCCAGGGCCCACGATCTATAGGGGCCCACTAGTCCCTGCCAGATCACCAAACTATAACCGACCGACCGATATTTTATTACCGAAAATCTAGAACGTGACTTATCTAGTTTCTTTGCCTATTCTAAGAAAATAGTACCTACTCTGTCAAGATCATAGGGGCTCCATTGTTCTAATGTGCCCAGGGCCTCCAATAGGATAAAGACGGCTCTGGTAATGGACCTTGGCTTTAGTTCGCCACGCTATTCTACTGCAGATTGATAGACTTCACACACCTTTGCGAACATTATGGAGAACTCTCAGGCATGCAGGTTTCCTCACGAGGTTTTCCTTCACCATTAAAGCAAGTGATATTTAATTAATTAAAACGCACATAACATTATCCAAATACAATTTGAAATGGAGAATTAATTTAATTTCAAACCTAAACGTTGTATTTTGTAATTATCCCAATCCCCTTATTTATGCGTAAATTTGTGCTGTAATTTGGAAATACATTAACAAAATACGTAAGGCTCTTTATTACCTGAGCCTAATAGCTTTATCATTAGAGATATAATGTGTGAATAATTAATCTAGAATCTAGATTAAATGAATATTATGGTGGTGGTTCGAGTCTACTGATTAGGAAATCTACTGGCATAACCGCGCAGTACAAAATACAGGCTACAGCGTGGAAGACTATGGCCTGACTATGACTAACGGTGAAACCTGCATGCCTGAGAGTTCTTTATAGTGTTCTCAAAGGTGTGTGAAGTCTACCAATCCGCACATGGCCAGCGTGGTAGACTATGGCCAAAACCCTTCTCACTCTGAGAGGAGACCCGTGCTCTGTAGTGAGCCGGTGATGGGTTGATCTGATGATGATGAATGATTAACAAGAAGTTATGTAAATCCTAAAGATTTATTTTTAAAGTAAGTATTTGTATAATTAATCATCATCATCATCATTAACCGATAGATGTCCACAGCTGGACATAGGTCTCTTGTAGGGACGCCTGAATCCAGCGGCTCCCTGAGAGGCTGAGACTAGCCTGATGTCGTTCGTCCACCTAGTCGACACCTTCGGTCCAAGGTCACCATTCCAGCACCTTGGGAGTTGGGACCCCAACGTCTATCGGTATTTGCTATAAAAATATAGTTTTAATTATTGAATTTACCTACTTTTTTTTTTTTTTTTAATAATATTAGCCATATTAAATGACTTATTATTCCCCTTTCCTCTCCAATTAAGCGTCAAGCTTGTGCTAGGAGTAGGTATGACAATAGTGCAACGGGCGGGGTTTGAACCGTCGACCTTTCGGTTTTCAGTCCACTCCTATACCGGTTGAGCTATTGAGGCTATGAACTTGACATAAAGAAGTAATAACTTAGAGTTTTTTTTTTTTTTTTTTTTAAATACAATAAAACTTAAAGCTAGCCTTATGTAATTACTATATAAATCATGACCGCGTGGAATGGTGCCAAGAATACTGGCTGCATTTCCGCGCTGGACAGCCAGGCTGATCCGCTGCGCAAAAAATGAGCCAGCCCTTCTGTCACCAGTTGAGGCTATTAATCGCGGTGAAATGTCTCGTAAAAAATTTTTAGCACTAAGACTCCATGGCCCCAGGGTCTCCACGGCAAACGGCACAAAAATGTAACTCTCTATAAGTTAATATAACTTAGAGTATAAATCCCTCTCTGATTTTCTGGTCCCCCTCTATCCTGTAAATGTTTATTGGGTAAAGATGCCAAACTTTATGATTATAGGTCAACGGAAAGTACCGTGTAGGTTTCTTGACAGACAGACAGACAGACAACGAAGTGATCCTATAAGGGTTCCTTTTTTTCCTTTTGAGGTATGGGAAATTCAAATTTTTGATTTGTAATCATATTCAAATTCAGGTATCCACTCACCTAAACCCTAAAAGGAACCCTTATGGGATGCCTTCAAAATCAAAACCTATAGGGTACTTCCCGTTGACCTGGAATCATGTTTGGTAGGTAGTAACTAGCATAATATCTTATAGCACAAGTAAAGGGGAAAATCAGAAAACCGTGATTTTTTAAATAAAGAATATTAGGCATGTTGTCATGACTAATATTCCCCTTTACGTTAATTTAATTTCACAAAAAAATCAAAAGTGTTATTTTATACGATGGTAGGCACGGAACCCCTCGTAAGCGATTCCAATTCGCACTTGATCGGTTCTGTTTAACCACTTCTCAGGGTTGAATTTGGAAATCATTAAATCTGGTTTACCTTTGAACCCTATTTCCATTTGTCGTAATAATTTACCCGTTTCGCCGTGCAATTTGTACAAAATGCTCTAAAATTTCGTAGTAGTATTATTTTTCCAAGAACAAAAGAACGGAACCAAATCGGGAAAGCTTTGTTTACGACAGCGTTCCTGAAATATCAAAGGCGACGTTTTAATTGAAAATATCAAAACGGGCGCTGCAATGTTTTTGATTTTAAAAGAAAACGAAGAAACATTTTTAGGCAAAAATTTAAACTGAAAATCCTTAAATAAATTATTCATAACCCTATAAGGACTATGAATAATTTATGCAAGGATTGTATAAAATAACTAGCTTATGCCCGCGACCTAGTCCGCATGGGGTACACAAATTTCAAACCACAATTTTACCCCCGGAGTTGAATTTTCAAAAATTCTTTCTTAGCGGACTCTTCGTCTTAATAGCTATCTGCATGCCAAATTTCAGCCCGATCCGTCTAGTAGTTTGAGCGGTGCGTTGAAAGATCAGTCAGTCAGTCAGCCAGACAGCTTTTCCTTTTATATATTTACATTTTATGAAATACTTGATACAACTTTTTCAATTTTCGTATTTTTTTCTACAGTCGTATTTTTTCGACATTTTGCACGATAATTCAAAAACCATGATGCATAAAAATAAATAAAAATCTGTTTTATAATGCACAGGTGTTATACACACACTTATTATATACTTCGAAAATTGAAAATACTAATTATTACTTATTATGACCACAATTTAAATTTTTTTGTGTGATGTCACCACATATTCGCGGTTTTCAGATTTTTCCCCGAATGTTTGCTGTAAGACCTACCTACCTGCCAAATTTCATGATTCTAGGTCAACGGGAAGTACCCTGTAGGTTTCTTGACAGACCGACAGACAGACAACAAAGTGATCCTATAAGGGTTCCGTTTTTGTTTTTGAGGTATCGAACCCGAATAAAGATGAAAGTAGTGTTCGTAAAACACAAAGTAGGTTTGTAAGTCCGTTGTCTGAGGGCATTCAATCTTAGCTCGAACCTGCTTACAAGGAAAAGGCGGTCCGAGGAATCTTTGTGGACTCCGACTCTGACAAATTACGCGAGAGTTTACTGAGTTACCTACTGACTGACTGAGTAAAGAAACTTAGTAAGGGTTTTCGTAGCAAATCTTTGAAAATACATTCGTATTGTTTCTGATTCGATCGTACCAATTTATCTAAATCTATACTTCCATACTAATCCTACTAATATTATAAATGTGAAAGTGTGGATGTTTGGATGTTTGGATGTTGTTACTCAATCACGCAAAAACGGCTGAACGGATTTGGATGAAATTTGGAATGGAGATAGATTATACCCTGGATTAAGACATAGGCTACTTTTTATCCCGGAAAATCAAAGAGTTCCCGCGGGATTTTTAAAAACCTAATTCCACGCGGACGAAGTCGCGGACATCAGCTAGTAATAATATAAATGCGAAAGTGTCTGACTGCTAGCTTTTCACGGCCCATTCGGTTAACCGGTTTCGATGAAATGACGTAGGTACATCCCGGGGACGGACATAGGCTACTTTTAATCCTGGAAAATCAAAGAGTTACCACGGGATTTATAAAACCTAAATCTTCACACAGAAGGACAGAATCGCTTGCATCAGCTTGTTATAAAATATTAATTTGAACGTGGATTCATGTGAATAAAACAATCGAAAATAAAATATTCCCCACACCTCTTACCTCTTAATTGGGAACACTCAAAACACGAACAGAATACTGTAAAGTTTTATTAAAATGAAAGTTCCAATAAAATTATTGACACCTCAACGATTCCAACGAAACTCGTCAGTTAAATACCAGCCGTTATTCCGGCCGCTTAAAGCCTGAGACACACCGAACGCGCAGCGGCAGCGGGACAACGTCTTAGAACTTGCGATTGTGATGAGCAGGGTACTCACCTAGCCGTGTAGCATGTAACGTATCGTTCGCAGTGATCCGTCGAGCGGCGGTATCACTGCGAACACAAAAGCGGCTCGCAGTGTGCTCGTAGACAGCAACACATAGCTCGTAGCTGGATACGCGGCGGACGAGCCGTACCCACTTGCAGCTTGATCACTATCAGATACGTTACATGCTACACGGCTATTAAATACCCTGCTTACTGTTTTACTCTACTGATAAAACCGTATTGCAAAGCAATTTAGTGTTTCGGTACGATGTCGCGTGGAAACCGATTAGGATGGGTTTAATAAAAACTGTCATACCCCTTCCCGGTTAGCTCGCTTCCATTTTAGACTGCATCAGCATTTACCACCAGGTGGAATTGCAGCCATGGGCTAAGACTGGGGGCACACGATGCGTTGCGGCGCCGCACCGCAAAGATTTCACCGTATCAGCGGGCACACGAGCGGTGCGGTGCCGCAACGTTGTCATGTCGCAGCGGTACCGTAACAGCGTTGGACAGTCTGAATTTCTCTTCTTGGACCAATTTTATGAGGTAGTCCATATCAATAACATCTGGGTTGGTACTCATTTTTTAAAACCTCAATCGCAATAAACAAAAAACTTAGAAAAAAAATCGAAACGAGCGTGACGCATAAACAAATGCCGCTCCGACGTCGCAACGCATCGTGTGCCCCCGCTCTCTAACTGGTATCTGTATAATAGTAAAAAATGTGATCGTCGAGCGTTGTGTCCCAGCCTTTAAATACCAGCCGTTTTTCCAACCGTTTAAATGAAAAGTATCCGAAATGAAGAGGCATTCGCGGAATATTTTTTGTATTCATGGCTTTATATTATTTCTTTCAATCCTTTTACTGTGCTGTTGTAGGTGTTTAATGTGTTTTTTTGGGTTTCGTACCTCAAAAGGAAAAACGGAACCCTTATAAGATCACTTTGTTGTCTGTCTGTCTGTCGGTCTGTCAAGAAACCTACAGGGTACTTCCCGTTGACCTAGAATCATGAAATTTGGTAGATAGGTAGGTCTTATAGTAGACATTCGCGGAAAAATCTGAAAATCCTGAATTTGTGGTTACATCACAAAAAAAAATTGTGTTCACGAATTAATAATTAGTATTTTCGATTTTCGTAGTAAGATAACTACATCAAGTGGGGCAACATAATATGACAGGTTCACCAGTGCATTTTATAACAGATTTTTCTTTATTTTTATGCGTCATAGTTTTTGAATTATCGTGCAAAATGTCGAAAAAATTCGACTGTAGTACGGAACCCTCAGTACTCTGACTCGCACTTGGCCGGGTTTTTTTTTTAATTTACAATAGTAAGTACTTCCAATGTGGATTTTTAATTTCACCGAAACTCGTTTGAATCTTTTTACTTAACAGTAGGTACTGGTTACTTTCTCTATAAAAGTAAACTATTTTTTTCAGCTACAGTTTGATCGCAATCATTTCTGCTCGGAGTACCTATACTTTCTTGCTATTGGTTAAAATGCATTGTTGCAGCAATAATACCATAAATTCAGCCAATCACAACGGTTGACATCGTAACTCACTGCTGTTGCTGCTGAGTTGCGAAGCTAGTGGCAATGGGCAGGGCACATAGTTCGTACAACCGATAGACGATGGGGTCCCAAGGTGCTGGAATGGCGACCTCGCACCGGAAGACGCAGCGTTGGAAAACTCCCCACTAGGTGGATGGACTACATCAGACGAGTTGCAGGGAGCCACTGGATTCAGGCGGCGCAAGATCGTGGCGTGTGGAAGCCCCTACAAGAGACATATGTCCAGAAGTGGACGTCTATTGGTTGATGATGATGATGATATAAAGGTATCAAAGAACTGCACAAAAGCAAAGGCCACTACAGTCCGCTTTTCACCTCTTTTCGCTGCGAAGTATCCATCCAGCACGACTCAAGACTCCCCGAACTAGTTGAAAACTCGTTCACAACTAAACAACTACTTCGCAAAGTTGCCTTTATTGGGCGAACTTTAAATAAAAGTCGAGCCGAGAGAGCCCTCTATCGCCACTCTTAATTAATTGACCCTAAACACAAAAGGGCTTGGTTTTGGAATTTCTTTTTATAGAGCTTTCGAAAACTTGCTCTGACAAAGTGTGGATTCAGTTAAACATTCAAGTTTTTTGTTTTTTCCGTATCCGTTTTATATTTATTTATTCAGACACAAGTCCTTGACTGCAATCTCACCTGGAGGTAAGTGATGATGCAGTCTAAGATAGAAGCGGGCTAACCAGTGGCAACCATGGCAATTTTTATTAAACCCACACCTCTATGGTTTATACACGGCCTGGTACCCGAACGCAAAATTTGCCGGCTTTGCCGGTAGGGTGGTAACTAGCCACGGCCGAAGCCTCCCACCAGACTAGACCAGAAATTTAGAAATTATGAAATTCCAAACCCCTGCCGGGAACCGATCCCGGGACCTCCCACTATAACACAACATAAGACATAACTACAATGTTTGTTATCAAAATGCATCATAGTAATAGATACCTAAGCTCTATTATAAGCTGCTATAGACAATTAAAGCCTTCATAATATTATAGCTTAATACAAGCTTTACAAGCTATATTAAGATCAAGATGCAAGCTATTCCGTTAAGTCTCTAGGGTCACTCAATCCTATGCTAATCCTATTCTAATGGAGACGCTATTATTGTATACTTCGCAATAAGCATAAACCTTTATTAGCACCTAGTTCTCAACCTATTTTATACCGTATTTCAAACAATTAAGGTGCAAATTTGTTCGGAAAAATCAAAACTATGTATGAAATTTCCTTCTCAACCAATTTTAAACGTTATTTCGAAAGTGTCAAGATTGAAATTTGTTTGTAAGTATGTACCAGTCTAGGACTTCTAGGAGTCTAGTACATCGATCATCACCAGTGTACCCAGGTCATGTATCGGTTCAGTGCAGTAGATAGTGGAATTTATCAGTGTCAAGTGTCAAGTTATCTTGTTATGTCGATGTTTTTGAAGATATTTATTTTGCAACTAGCTTGTGCTCGCGACTTCGTCCGCGTGGACTACACAAACTTCAAACTTCTATTTTACCAAGCTAGCAGTGGCGTGCAGCTCATAGAAGCATAAACGCACTGCTTACCCTTATTGTAATAAATCAATGCTTATTTTTCATTATAACCTGCCGTAAAATAAGTTCATACCTAAATGCATACCCTGGCTTGAACTCCTGTGCACGCCACTGCAAGCTAGTTACCTAATTGTTTGCAATGGCAACAAATTGGATACACTACTATGTATGTAAAGTTGTGGTAGCCTAGTGGTTAGGACGTCCGCCTTCCAATCGGAGGTCGGGGGTTCGATCCCGGGCACGCACCTCTAACTTTTCGGAGTTATGTGCGTTTTTAAGTAATCTTAAGTAAAATATCACTTGCTTTAACGGTGAAGGAATACATCGTGAGGAAACCTGCATGCCTGAGAGTTCTCCATAATGTTCTCAAAGGTGTGTGAAGTCTGTCAATCCGCACTTGGCCAGCGTGGTTGACTATAATGGCCAAAACCCTTCTCACTGTGAGAGGAGACCCGTGCTCTGTAGTGAGCCGGCGATGGGTTGATCATGATGATGATGAATGATTAACAAGAAGTTTTGTACATCTTAAAGGTTTATTTTTAAAGTAAGTATTTGTATAATTAATCATCATCATCATTAACCGATAGATGTCCACAGCTGGACATAGGTCCATAGGGACGCCTGAATCCAGTGGCTCCTTGCATTCAAGTGGATGCAAGGGAATCTGTTCTCTATACAAGGTTTTTGTAAATTAAAAATTGTCTCTATTGATAATTGTATTTAGTTTCCACGCTCGGTCTCACGGCGACGCGGCGATGATGATGATTTACTTATGTCCAAAAAATAACATACCAGTGAAAATACACGTTTATATTTTTGCTAAAAATGTACAAAATAGATCAAAGGTTTTTTAGATCCTCTTAATTGTATTGAAAGTCACGCGACACCCGGCGAGACCCTGCGGGCGATAAGTTCAATTTACGTAGCGCACGTACGCCGCTGCGTACGGACTTTTGACATCCACCGAACTTCATGAAAGGATTTTCTTTACGGAAGGGCTAACTTGTATCTGAAAAAAAAAAAGAAAAAAAAAAAAAGTATTTTGAAGCAGTGAAGTCGCAATAGGAACTCTTTATAGGTCATTTTTAGGTCGTTATAACAAGTGATCTAATAAGGGTTCCGTTTTTCCTTTTGAGGTACGGAACCCTTATAGGATCACTTTGTTGTCTGTCTGTCTGTCCGTCTGTCTGTCAAGAAACCTACAGGGTAGGTACTTCCCGTTGACCTAGAATCACCTGAAATTTGGCAAGTAGGGAGATCTTATAGCTGACATTTGGGGAATAGAATAGAATAGAATGTTTTTTTATTCATGTAAACTTTTTAAAAGTGCTTATGAATAGTCAGGTAGTTTTAATTTACCACTGGTTCGGAATGCCGTTCCTACCGAGAAGAACCAGCAAGAAACTCGGCGGTTGCTCTTTTTAATTTTTCAATTTACAATGTTATTATACCGTACTATACAAGCCATTGCAGCCCCGTGCATTGCTGGAGCGAGTCAAATCCAAGCTTTTTTATCGTTTACATAGTCTGCGACTGTATGATATGCTTTTTTTAGGAGCATACTTTTCTCTGTATCAAAAAAAAACTGAAAACCGTGAATTTAGGGTTAGATCACACAAAAAAAATTAAATTGTGGTCATGAACTAATAATTAGTATTTTCAATTTTCTAAGTAAGATAACTATATCAAGTGGGATATCATATGAAAGGTCTTCACATGTGCATTCTAAAACAGATTTTATTTATTTATAGTTTTTGAATTATCCTGCAAAAAAGTAGTACGGAACCCTCATTGCGCGAGCCTGACTCGCACTTGGCCGGTTTTTAAAGTGCTTTTTAATTGTCATAGTCTGCTTGCGTTTCGTTCGCGTGGATTCAGGTTTATTGAAACCCCCGTGAAAACTTTTTAATTTTCAGGAATAAAAAAATAGTTTCAGTTCGTTTTGATTTGGCCATTAAAACCCCCGTGAAAACTTTTTAATTTTCGGAGATAAAAAATACTTCCAGTTCGTTTCGATTTGGCCATAGTCCACTTCGCTGACAGATTTCACACACCTTTGAGTACACTATGGAAAACTCTCAGGGTTACAGATTTCCTTACGATGTTTTCCTTTACCGCTAAAGCAAGTGCTAACTTTTCGGAGCTATGTGCGTTTAAGCAATTAAATAGTGCTCCGAAAAGTTAGATGTGTGTGCCCGGGTTCGAACCCTCGACTTCCCGAATAGGAGGCGGACGTCTTAACCACTACGCTATCACGACCTGGTCAGTATAGGAACCATAAAACATAATATTATTAATAAGTACTAAATGCTGCCCGAGACTTTTTTGAAAATCGAGGTTTTTGAAAATCCCGTGGGAACTCTTTGATTTTCCAGGATAAAAAGTAGTCTATGTCACTCATCAGGTTTTAAACTATACCCATGTAAAAAATCACGTTGCTCGGTGGCGACGTGATTGAAGGACAAACCAAGTGTATATATATCTATGTAGTCTTATGTATGTCTATTATATTTTATTTGTATGTATTAGTGTATTAATAATATGTATTTTATATTCTTATTATATGGTTTAGTTTATTTAGCTATTGGTATTTAGGTTTATTTTACACCACCTCCCATTGTCCATTTGTTCGTTTTCTCCCTAGCGTTAAGGTTGTCTGGAAGAGATCGCTATTTAGCGATAAGACCGCCTTTTTGTACCTACTTATTAAGATTTCTTTTTGTAACCTGTCATTTGTGTTTCTGTGGTGCAATAAAGTATATATACATACATACATACATACCAACAAACAAACACACTTTCGCAATAATATGGTTAGTGATATAGTATGGGTAGTGATCTTGTTTCAGTGGCATCTAGCAACCGATCATAATTTGAATTTGACACCGCTTGCCTAGGAAACCAGCCATATTGATTCTGATGATATTCAGATGCCTATATCGAACTAAGATTGGGCTCAAAGCATAAGTGATCATCTTATAGTTGAGTGTATCCCAATCGGAGTGTTACAAATAACAACAGAGCATACATAGAGAGGATAATCACACTAATATTATAAAGGCGAAAGTTTGTGTGTATGTGTGTGTGTGTGTTTGTTACTCTTTCACGCAAAAACAAGTCGAAGGATTTGGATGAAAATTTGAATGTAGATAGATTATATCCTAGATTTTTTTTAAAAAGAATATTAGCCATGTTAAATGAATAATATTCCCCTTTCCTCTCCAACTAAGCGTAGGAGTAGGTAGGACAATAGTGCAACGGGCGGGGTTTGAACCGCCGACCTTTTTGGTTTTCAGTCCACTCCTTTACCGGTTGAGCTATTGAGGCTTGAGATTGACACATAGGCTACTTTTTAACCCGGAAATCAAAGAGTTCCCGCGGTATTAAACCAACCTATATCCAAGCGGACGAGTTCCGAGCTGATATAGGTCTTCGTCTTTAGGACTTCATCCACGTGGACTATACAAAAATTTCAAACCCTATTTTACTCCCATAGCGGGTTGAAATTTCAAAAATCCTTTCTTAGCGGATGTTTACGTCGTAATAGACTGCATGCCACATTTCAGCCCGATCCGTCCAGTAGTTTTAGCTTTGCGTTGATAAATCAGTCAGTCAGTCAGTCAGTCACCTTTTTCTTTTAGATATTTAGACTAGCTTATGCTCGCGACTTCGTCCGCGTGGACTACAAAATTTCAAAACCGTATTTCACCCTTTTAGGAGTGGAATTTTCAAAAATCCTTTCTTAGCGGATGCCTACGTCATAATAGCTATCTGCATGCCAAATTTCAGCCCGATCCGTCCAGTAATTTGAGCTGTGCGTTGATAAATCAGTCAGTCAGTCACCTTTTTCTTTTATATATTTAGATATGAGTTTGTATGGTACAAGGCAATGCTGCGTCGCGTAGTGCAGCGTAACGCGGTGTCCTGCGTGAGCGACGAATACGACGGGACGCGACGCGACACGACGACGCGACGTAATGCGTATATGGCAGTCTGCGTCTCGCCACAGACTGCCATATAGGCCGCAAGCATGGTATGCCGTTGAGTTGATCGCGTTCGTCGCGTTCGCAGCGTCGCGTTGCGTAGTATTCGTCGCTCACGCAGGACACCGCGTAAGTGCATTTGGACCAGGTATAAGTAATTTTTGCGTGTAACTAATAATAAATGGGAATATTTTTTAAATGACGTATTTTTTTTAAGTTTGAGCTATTCCATGCCACCTCTAGTCCTTGTTAAGCATCACAGGAGGTTACAGTTTCGTGTAATTAATTCAACAATCGTCAGTGACGACCGAATCAACGCAACGGAGCAGATTGATTGATATATTGCAATTAATTCATGTATCCGTTAGCCGTAACCCCGTTAACGGGGACATCGGGATTTCAATAAAATTATTAAAAACTTATCCCGTTGTCCCCGTTGTCATTTCCGTTCAAGGGGGACATCGGGATTTGAATAAAATTATTAAAACTTTATCCCGTTGTCCCCGTTGTCGTTTGTGTTTAATCATCCAAAATTGGGTTGAGCGTGCGGGATATACCTACGTACAAAATTGCAAGTGTTTTATGTTAATCATCATTTAATCATCATCATCATGAATCTATTATTAACTCGCTACTGAGCACGGTTCTCCTCTTAGAATGAGAAGGGTTTGGCCACAGTCCACCACGCTGGTCAAGTGCGGATTGGCCGATTTCACATACCTTTGATAACATTAACAAATCTCGGAGATTTCTGTGTAGGTACATAGGTAGAAAAACACAACTCCTCCTTTTTTGAAAGTCGGTTAAAAAGTAACCTATGTATTATTTATAAGAGTATTACATTCTGTTTTTTTTTTTTTTTTAAGAATATTAGCCATGTTAAATGATTAATATTCCCCTTTCCTCTCCAACTAAGCGTCAGGCTTGTGCTAGGAGTAGGTACGACAATAGTGCAACGGGCGGGGTTTGAACCGTCGACCTTTCGGTTTTCAGTCCACTCCTTTACCGGTTGAGCTATTGAGGCTCAATGGCTCAAACATGCTGTTTGTCTCTTGAGTGTTCTCAAGATGCTGCGGAGTCGGTTCATTAACGAATGCACATACGTTACGCCGGCCACGCCTCGCACAATGTGGTACAATTTCATTCCCTGCCGCTTTAGGCTGCTTATCCACCAGAGATCTGGAGAGTCGGTTTAGTAATGGGAAGTCCCGGGTTCGATTTCCGGTAGTGGAAATTTGGAATTTTATACCTAACTAGCTGATGCTCGCGACTTCGTCAGCGTGGACTACAAAAATTTCAAGCCCCTATTTCACTCCGTTAGGGGTTGAATTTTCAAAAATCCTTTCTTAGCGGATGCCTACGTCATAATAGTTATCTGCATGCCAAATTTCAGCCCGATCCGTCCAGTAGTTTGAGCTGTGCGTTGATAGATGAGTCAGTCACCTTTTCCTTTTATTTATTTAGATAATATGCCTCTTCTTTCTTCCCCATCACGATGGCAGCTTTTCCCATGATGAGTTGTAGGAGTTGGTACCTCTCGTGCCCCAAATATGCGACTTTCCTCATCGTGATGGTTTGCATGCTAAGCTATGTGGAGCGATAATTTTTTTAAATTAAAAATGGCGAGTAAACGAGCGGGCGGGTCACCTGATGTTAAGTGATTACCGCCGCCCATGAACATTTGCAATACCAGAGGAACCACCAATGCGTTGCCGGCCTATCAGGAATTTGTTGGTCCGCCCTTCTATAACCCCATGTTGTAAACTAATGGGAACACCGCCGAAGGGAGTTGATTCCACAGTTTGGTGGATATTTGTTGGATTTGAAGGAGTTGATTTCACCATTGGGTACTTTACTACTTTTGAATTTGATTAATATTATTACTTTATTATAAACTAGGATAAAAATAATGACGTACGCTGAAAAAAATATTTAAATCCAACAAAGATTTACAAAGTTACAGGCATTTTAATTTTGGAGTGGGAGGGTCTTCTATCCCTTTCTCGCAAAACGAAAATTTGTATGAAACCGCACGAAGCTACTATGGCATTAGTCACAATGACGTCATAATTCTATATCGCTATCTCTGTCTAATCAGAAATATTTAAATGCTTATAACTTTTTGTTATTTGATCGATTTAATAGTTTTTTCAGTTTTCGTTATTATTTTTATGTTTTATCTTAGTTTATAATAAAGTAATAAAATAATTGAAGTCAAATACCCAAATTGGTGTATAATTGAAGGATATCACACACATCCATAGCAACATAGCATGGCACATCTCGGTGGGAGAGCAGCCTTACTCTTAATCAAATGTACTCGCAATTGCTGAGAGGCTGCTTTGAAATTTAAATCTATAGAGATTTATAGCTTGATAAAAATGTATAGGATTTTTATATGATTACTAGCGACCTGCCCCGGCTTCGCACGGATGCAGTATAGAATAGATACTTACTGAATGTGTGGTTATCTTCTAAATATTATATAAAAGAAAACGGTGACTGACTGACTGACTGATCTATGAACGCACAGCTCAAACTACTGAACATATCGGGCTAAAATTTGGGCTATGTAGATAGAAAAAAAAAAGTTTAAATTTTGTTATATTTCAAAAGAATGACAGCATTTTCGATTAAAGCTCTCAGTTGTAGTCAACTTGATTTGAATAGATGCTATTTTGACTTTTGATTTTGACTTTTCACGGCTAAACTATCGAGGAGCCTTGTTAGAGAAGAACAATTTTGCAACACCAATCTTAGCCCATTAGCGATCAATAAACACGTCAACGCTGACCGACTACCTCGATAACGACCTTCGAGAAGCCGTTACTCTAAATGGGAATTAGAAGGTATTGGGCTGTCTGTCGATAATTACAAGGGTTAAGCTTCGGGCGCGAGACAGACGGACGTATTGAGGTATAACTGATGACTTGATTATAATATATAGTTTCCGCAATTTGTTCAGAGAAAAGACTTTGTGATGAAATCTTCTAAATATATAAAACGAAAAGGTGACTGACTGACTGATCTATCAACGCACAGCTCAAACTACTGGACGGATCGGGCTGAAATTTGGCATGCAGATAGCTATTATGACGTAGACATCCCTTAACGGATGTCTACGTCATTTAAAATAAGGTTTTTGAAAATTCAAGCCCTAAGGGGATAAAATAGGAGTTCGAAGTAGAAGTTTCTTACCCTAGCAACGGGCCGCCATTTTTTGAAACACGAAGAGGTGTCAAAAGGTCTAACTTGTCGGAGTTACATAACTCCGACAAGTTAGACCCTTTAAGCAATTAATATCACTTGCTTTAACGGTGTAGGAAAGCATCCTGAGGAAACTTGCATGCCTGGGAGTTCTCCATAATGTTCTTAAAGGTGTGTGAAGTCTGCACTTGGCCAGTGTGGTGGACTATGGCCAAATTCTTCTCATTCTAAGAAGAGACCCGTGCTCAGTAGTGAGCTGACGCTAGATTGATTGTGATGATAATGATGAAACATTCGAGCCTCAATAGCTCAACCGGTAAAGGAGTGGACTGAAATCCGAAAGGTCGACGGTTCAAACCCCGCCCGTTGACTATTGTCGTACCTACTCCTAACACAAGCCTGACGCTTAGTTGGAGAGGAAAGGGGAATATTAGTCATTTAACATGACTAATATTCTTTATTAAAAAAAAAATAATAATAAAGCCGCTTCGTTCGGTCAAATACACTTTTTACGCTTGCCTAACCTAATTTTGAGTCTTTTTAGGGGTTCTGCTATTTTGCGTGAATGAAGCGGCTTTCATTTTGGCGTGTGCCGCCATAATGGATGGCGTCAGCTGACAGGTGAAGCGGAGTTTAGCGCCACGACTGCCACGACGCGACGCCATGTTGTAATTCCTATTTACGGCGCATAATGACTTACTATTGTACTGTTTTGTTTGTTAAGTTTTTTGTATACCTACTGTTTTTAGAAATCACGTGGGAACCGTTTGATTTTCCGGGATGAAAAGTATTTAGTCCTTCCCCGGGATGCAAGCTATTTCTGTACCAAATTTCGTCAAAATTAGTTGAACGGAAGAGCCGTGAAAAGCTATCAGACAGACAGACAGACACACTTTGACATTTATAATATTAGTATGGATTTTAGCATTTTCTTGAGATCCCTAGTCATACATACTTGGTTTGATTCTCATTTTGAACCAATCAAACTTTGGCGGTGGGACCCAGGTGAGTGAAGGGCCCAAATCAAACACTGCTGATTGTTTTTCACTTGATTATAATTCAGGTAGGACACATAGGATTGTGACGGTGAGATATAATATAAGTTACATTAAAACATTATAAGGATCTGAACGGAATTGTTACAATATGTAATATGTGAATTGTAAGGCGATTGTCTAAAACCTGCATCAATCATTATTACAATCTCAATTGTTCTGATTGGCTGAATTTGTGCGATTCTTGTTGCAACAATGCATTGTAGCCAATAGTGAGCGAGCGTTAACCAATCAGAGATGATCGCGATCGTGACATTGTAGCTGTCATTTTCCCGCAATCGTGCAGTTGGTGAAGTCAAGTGTCACATAATATCGGGACGGATATTATAAAAAAAAAATAAAAATAATAATAATAATAATAACGCCCCAAGTGACACGTCAACCTGTCAGTTGGCTGCGTGACGGCTGCGTTCTGAAATGGACGCAGTCGCCACATAACTCAAAGGAATATTTTAGACATGTTCTAGAAACCAATATATTGTGTGTCTGTAGTTTTTCATATTTCTGTAAAAACCGGCCAAGTGCTAGTCAGACTCGCGCACCGAGGGTTCCGTACTCGGGTATTTTTTTTTCGACATTTTGCACGATAAATCAAAAACTATTGTGCATAAAAATCTGTTTAAGAATATAGGTACAGCTAAAGGTTATATAAGTCCCGCAAATTGCTAATGCGCGTGGCCGTCAGCACTACTGACGAACTGAAATTTCGAGCTGATGGTATATTTTTATTTCGGCTGATGTCAAAATGACGTCATTTCGATGTTAATGAGACATGATTCCAGCGCAATAGCAATTTGCGGGACTTACAAGCTAATTATTATAATAAGCTGCTGCCCTCCTGCGTTAGAAAGGTTATTGAACTAGTATATTTAACTAGCTTATGTTCGCGACTTCGTCCGCGTGGACTATACAAATTTCAAACATCTATTTCACCCCCTTAGGAGTTGAATTTTCAAAAATCCTTTCTTAGCGGATGCCTACGTCATAATAGCTATCTGCATACCAAATTTCAGCCCGATCCGTCCAGTAGTTTGAGCTGTGCGTTGATAGATCAGTCAGTCAGTCAGTCACCTTTTCCTTTTATATATATAGATATCTGTCCCGGCTTTACTCACGTGTTTAGCCACCCTCACAATGGGCTCTACGGGCAGCGGCACGCGCAGCTCGCAGTCACAATCACGACGCGTGCGCGAACTGACTCTTTTGAAAAAGGACCCCGGATGGGTTCGAAACTAGTCGGGCCAACGTCGACTATACACGTGAGTAAAGCCGGGACAGATATTATATTTAATGGAAATCACTAACGATAGTTTAAACGCTAAAATAGTATTATAGTATAGCTATAGAATAACGATCCCCACTACTAACTAACTTACTGTCAGTGAAACAGTTAGCCTTTGTATTCGGTTTCTGGCTATTTGAATTTGGACAAGGAGGCGACGAAGCGAACTCGGCCAATCCGGTGTGTCCTCCTGACTTAGCCAGTACTATTACTTGACCCTTCGCTATTATTTAGATGTCACTTTACAACTCTCACTAACCGCCGTACTCAGAGTCGCTTAATCGTTACTTAAGGTTGAGTTAAACGAGACAGAGCTATATCTCTCACATAAGTCACATACATTTGGCTCGTTTTAATTCAATCATAAGTAACGATTAGCGACTCTGAGTACGGCGGTAAGTGATGGCACCTCAGAATAAATACCTGTAAAAGTACTCTTATTAGAACGTGACAAAATGATTATTTATTGTCCTTATCACCGTGGCCACTTTGTTCGTATGTCAAGATGAATTTGTACGTGAGATCTTGACAAACAACGTGAAGTGAGGTTATGTTGACTCAATTCCGATTTGACAAAAGTCCGATTGTATAAAAACATTTCAAATTTAAATGACTGTTATTATTTCTATTTTTTTTCTCTTGTTTTTGTATGACTTAATTAATTTACTTTCTGAATATTATATAATTTTAAAGATTTTGTAATTTATATGTACTTACATGTTTTTAAAAATTTAACTGTAATGTAATATTTAAATATTCATACACCAATATTCTAAGGTAGAATGCATAAGGCTCGCCAACTAATTTTATAACCATGTTATGTCACCTGCATTCTTATGAATAAATTTATTATTTATTTATTAGATTTCAGCTTTCCCCAATTTATATCAAAACTTTTTGTACCAAGTATCAGTTCTGTTATATGCAGCATTTAGGAGTAAGGAGAGAGCATTGTGGGACCTCGCAATAAAAACTTCCAGAAAGTTCCAGAGTTTAATGAAATCCGAGGAATTCCCGCCGAGAGTGCAAGATGAGAGTAATCAGCCAAAAGTTTCACACTTGGAGTTTTCGCGAGTGTTTATTTTCGCAAAACACGCAATACGGACAAAAGTTGCTGTTTTTACTTGCTGCGTGTTTTGGGTTTTGTGTACATAAACATACCAGAAGTGAAGTTAAATATTAATCACGACGCGCAGAGGCTTATCGAGAGTTTTACCTTTTATAATAACTTGATTAGAGCACAATAATTGCTATTGCAGCCACTCGATCAAAATGGCGACCTAAACACAAAAAGCATTTAATAGTCGGTCGAGTCTCGAGTCGGAACGAGACTGGCTTAAAAACCATCAAGCACCCGTATTTATACAATCGACTCAAGATGGCGATCCCGCAATAGATCAAGTGACTTCCATTTCAAAAGGCGGCAAATACAAATGCAATAACATTTGTGTGTTTTGCTTGGTTTTCAGTCAGTATTGTTTTACCCGAATATAATACACCTACTTTAGGAAGCCAGGCCAGCCAGAGGAAACTTGATTTCTGACAAAAAAATTCGTTAAAAGTTGTGGGCAGAGTAAATCTATCTTTAGTTCCAAATGCGATCCAGCGTTCGGTATTCCCGGTCCCTAGACGCAGATATAAGGTTCAAAAAGCGAGGGAAAAACTCGCAAGGCGCCCTCTCTCAGCCAATAAACTGTCTCAAAAGTGAATTATTAAGAACTGCGAGAAACAATGAGTTTCTTTTGGCAATCCTCCAACCGAGTTGTTTACATTGTTCTGGTTTGGGAGATTTATTGGCTTGTGTAAATTATAAGTAATAATTAAAAGGAAGATAATAATATGTTTAGAGTTTTTGAAACTTTGATACATAGCGTTGAAAGAAAACGATAGAGTAACTCCACTGTCGGATTTTTAGCGAATCTTTTGAGTGTTACGCGCTTCAGACACTGCAGACAGTAGGTAGATTCACAGCGAATCGTCGCGAGTGCACGTGGCACAAGCATCGATTCTAGGTACTATTGCTAACGACAAATCACCAGATACGTTTCTGTTTTTAATATTTTATCTGAATTTATTATAATACCTTTATATTTGTTCAGCCTCGGGCAAATTTTGCAGCCTGAGGCAAATTTGGTCCATCTCGTTTGATGTCCATTTTACCTTATGTAAAATCAAAGATCCCAACACAACGTCGTCGTCCGACATCTCGACTAAGAATGGCTTGCAAATCTGGAGCACCGAGCACGGACGAGCAACGAGCATGTTACACAGATTTACAGATATTTTTAGCACACGGCGTAACGTAACATGTTCGCTGCGAATGGTACATTACGCCCCGTAACTTCGGTCAGTACCCACCTGAACGGATGAGATAGTCAACAGAACTGGAGTGGTGTTGTCGACGCAAATTGAATAAACAAACATCCTTCAAGCAGTAAACGTCTATGGGTTGACGACGATCAAATGAAATCAATAGATACAATCAATAGAGTTCTATCCGATTACATGAATACAGAATACCTACGGGCTCGCTTTAACAAACCTTTGTCTAAATAGTGAACCTGAGGCAAAAGCCGTAGCAATGAACGGATGGAATACGGATGTCAAGAGAACTAGAGTGGTAGTGTTTCGAAGTGTGTTAAATTGGTTACACAAACAGCCGAGCTAAGTAAAGTTGCAATTGATTCAAGCCAGTACGCTTTTGATGTCCGATGAATTGATTAATTCGCGTTTTAATCCATCCATCCATCCATACTACCATCCATACTAATATTATAAATTCGAAAGTGTGTCTGTCTGTCTGCTAGCCTTTCACGGCCCATCCGTTCGACCGATTTTTACGAAATTTGATACAGATATAGACTGCATCCCAGGGAAGGACATGGACTTTTCTTTTTATCCCGGAAGATCAAAGAGATCCCACGGGATTTTGAAGATACTATATCTACTATAATGTGTAATTTCATAAAAATTATGTGTATATAAAAACACACACCTAAACTGCCTAGACGTATATGAAGACGCAAATATAACAGATACAATATGACTATAGTTTCTATTCACTATTTATTCATCCCGTTCCGTACGTATCCATTGTCCTGTGGCGCTATTCAAATAAGTCTAGATATTTGGAACGTAAATCCTATGTTAGTTCGATCGATTGCCGTATAAATTAGCAAGCGAAATGTCTTCACCGATATATCCTCTACTGTTGCAAGTGTCACAATTCAGTAGATAGGTACACAGAAATGCACCTACCTATATATTCTATACTAATAAATAAAATTGAAGTGTCTGTCCGTAATTTCGAAATAACTACCTCATAATATTATTGGAACTGTACCATAACTGAATCACACGTTTAAATTTTTTTTTAATTTTTAGTGTAGAAACACGGTTATGTATTAAAGTCAATTTTTATTTTTTTGTATTTTTTTTATTTCTCAATTTTTAGTGGTGTATTAAAATATGCTATAACCTCGTTAAAAATCTACTATTTACTAAGCTATTACACTGATCGCGAGTAATTTACTCTTGTCCGTTGAGGAGTTCCATTATCTATCTTACTTATATATATAATATAATAATACTTATATGTTCAATTGTTTTTATTTTTAGTGTTTGTGGTTATGTATAGAAGTCAGTTTTTATGTAATTTTACAAGAAACTTTAAATGCAGTGATTTGGCTAGTGTTACAAGTTAGTAAGCCACGAAGTGTCGATGGTCTTCTCAGTCGAAATACTTTGTTCTGGGTCAAAGCTGCTTAAATAATTAATAATCAATTTATCTGTCTAGACGTCTATCTAAAATTTTGCAACTTTTTGTACTTTTGTTCCATAAAATAAAATAATTCAGACCGATTAAAGTTTCAGCATCTTTAGTTCATCAGTTTCAAACCTTTTAAACTGAATAAACTGACATAGGTCTTGTGTGCGGACTTCGGCGCCGGGTCTTACACTGCCCGAATGATGAATCTAGCAGTTCCCTGCGACTCGTTTGATGTCATCTACTCACCAGTGGATGATCTCTCAACTCTGGGGTTTCCTTAGCGAGGTTGCCATTCTAGCAGAGCACCTTGGGAACGTCTACCGATTTTTCGAACTATGTGTCCTGCCCATTGCCACTTCAGGTTCGCAACCCAACAAACTATGTCAGTACCCTGGATCTCCTTATGTCTGTTTCAATCGCATAGAGACGCTCCAAGTAAAGCTCTCTCCGTCGCCCGCTTGATAATGGAAATAAAACTGGCCAAGTGCGAGCCAGACTCGCACACTGAGGGTTTCGTAATACAGTCGTATTTTTTCCACATTTTGTACGATAAATCAAAAACTGTTGTGCATAAAAATATATAAAAAATTGTTTTAGAATGTACAGGTAAAGCCCTTTCATATGATACACCATTTGGTATAATCTTACTTTGAAAGTTGAAAATACCTACTCATTTTTGTTCATTTTAATTTTTTTGTGATGTAACCACAAATTCACGGTTTTCGGATTTTTCCCTTAGCGTGTGCTACAAGACCTACCTTTCCACCAAATTTCATGATTCTAGGTCAACGGGAAGTATCCTATAGGTTTCTTGAGACAGACAGACAACGAAGTGATCCTATAAGGGTTTTTCTTTTTCTTTTGAGGTAAGGAACCATAAAACAGTATTACTAGGTAACAGGGCAACATAAAATCGACTAAGCGGCTGGTTGAATCTAATTTGTACCCCAATACATGTTCACACGAAAAAGGCGGACTGTGAAGCGGCGGGAAATCTATTTGTAATTTCCCCTTTAGGAAATTCAGTTGCGCTGACTTAATTGGCTGAAGTGGTTAGCATAGCCGTTTCCTATTAACATTTTAAAAATAAAGACTCGATTCAATAGGTTCTTGGACTGTAGATAGTAATAAAATGAAGTGATTTCTTTGTGTAGCGATAGTTTATTTTGGGTAGCGGTAAAACACAAAAAATGTTTCTACATATTATGTCCGTCACAGACTTTAAAACCATCCGATCGCGATGTTCCCCAAACCGTTTCCATTAGAAAGGCAATAATGCGAAAACGGTGTAAAAGTTTCTTTAGCGTACGTAGTATGACCTAGCTAGTAGCATAGCATCCGATAAAACTAAATGAAACGCTGACAAGGTCGCGGCTAATCGTTAGTAAGTCAGTAAAACTAAATCAAGAGAAGTAATTACAGTCCAGACCTGAAATAAAGCGATTACTGGCCGATTATTAATGGAAGGCCGATGCGAACCTTTGTAAGTAATTTTGAAAGGACGAAGCGCCAGCCGAGTCCTTTTTAATTAAACGAGGTTGATAATCGTAGCGATTATGAACCTTGCCCGAGCCTTGTACCTATAGTACTTTTCTTCCAATTGCGAGGAAAAAATATAAAAGTAATAGAAGACACAAAGTTTTAATTCATATGAAAATCTATATTGTATATTATATTATATACCAGTAAAAACAAGTAAGAGTAAGAATTATGATTATATTAATATATGAGTCAGAATATTAATTAAATCGTGTACCTAAAAAAACTCAATTTATTTAGACCACACTATAAAGAACCTCGTCATCAGTATGAAACTGTCCAGCAATTTCCATAAGAAAAAGTTAAAGGAACACTTCCTTAGGGACCCCCTTACTGTTTAATTTATTATCATTATTTGTTTTTTATTTTAGTTTATTTTGTTTGCTACCTCAGATTGAGGATTGATCTCTAAAGCGTTCATTTCGCTGCAGCGATCAATCCTTAATCTGAGTATAAGTTTATAAGTTAGAATATAAGTTTACATACATAAGTACAATTTAATACGTAGATTATAGTTATTTTTAAGGAGCGCCAGCTCGCCAACAAACTGGCTCACCAGTTTGGCGAGAAAATAATAATGTAAATATTTGGTGTACCTACGCTTGTTATAAATAAAAAAAAAAAAAAAAATTACAGTCCTCTTGGAAATTGTTGGAGTGCGGCGAGTAAAGACCCGATAGCAGGCCTCTGTAGTGAAATAATTTCTTCAGTAAAATAGCAAATTCCGAGCAAGTGGAAGCAAAATATTTTCCTTCGAGTTGAGAGTTCGTTTGAATGCCATTGTCAAAGACGACGCGACGCTCTCTTGGAATATTTTAGTGCACATCAAAAGACGTACCTACTTTAGTTTTATTAGCTTTGTTGTCGTCTGTGAATTGTATAATGCATACATTTTGAGTTCTCACTCGCTCTTTTAACTTTATATTGTGTCAACTGTCATGTCAAAAGTATAGTCCGTACAAAATGAGAACTCACACACCATTTTAACTCTGTGTCAGCTGTCATATCAAAAGTACGGTTAACCTTTTAAAATAAGGTGCGCGATTGCGGGAGAATGACAGCTACAATGTTACGATCGCAATCACATCTGGTTGGTTGACGCTCGCTCACTATTGGCTACAATGCATTGTTGCAACAAGAATCGCACAAATTTAGCCAATCAGAACAATTGAGATTGTAAATGATTGATGCAGGTTTTACGAAATCGACCTACACTTCCTTACCTATCGACATGACAGTTGATACCCACATAAAGTTAAAATGGCACGTGGGAATTTAAAAATATGCATTATACGATTTTAATCCTTATTGTAGAAATGAACCATACTTTTGACATGACACAGAGTTAAAATGGCGCGTGAGGTCTCATTTTGTACGGACTATGAATACATTTGATTATCTATTGGGTAAAGGTTTAGCAGTGTCATCATCATCATCATCATCAATTTCAGTGACGGCTCACTGCTTAGCAAGGGTGTTCTCGTCAAATGAGAACTGGATGACCATAGTCTACCACGCTGGCTAAGAGCGGATTGACAGACTTAACACACCTTGAGAACATTATGGAAAAATCTCAGACACATATAGGTTTCCAGTTCCCACGGGATTTTTAAAAACCTGAATTCACGTGGACGAAGTCGTGGGCATCAGCTAGTAAATGATAATTGATCAGACAGACGGACGTTCCCTAGAGACAGTTCGAGTGTCACTAATTATATATATGAAATGAGCACGTTGGTATATTTGACCCCACTTGCCTGATTATAATAATTAATTACATGTAACACGTAGTGATGATTAGATACGTATTGTGTTTTCTTCTCAACGATGTGGTCGTCGTTGAGTTCGCCATTATTCTCGTTAATTTTACTTACCTACTACATGTACTTCCGCTATAAATTATATTATTATTAATCAGTACCCTTATTATAAATGCGAAAGTGTCTTTGTTGGTTTGTTGGTTTGTCCTTCAATCACGTCGCTTCGGTGCAATGGATTGAAGTGATTTTGCATGGATCAAGATAAAGACCTAGAGAGTGACATAGGTTAGTTTTTATCCCGGAAAATCAAAGAGTTCCCACGGGATTTTTGAAAAACCTAATTCCACGCGGACGAAGTCGCGGGCATCAGCGAGTTCATTATATTGTTAATGTTATATAAATGGTATATAGGTACGTATATATTTGTGTGTGTGTGGGTGCACATTTTCACGGTTCAGCTGCTAAAACCAATATAGAGAGCTTGCATTTTGAGGACAGACATATTATAATCAAAATGCTTTTTGTAAAAATGAGATTTTTTTAGGTAAAATAATCGAATTGCCAAGTTAATGGTTAAAGAAAAACTTACGTTTTGGCGGGAGTACTACCGTGCCCCTGATTTGTTAATTCTTAATTATAAGATATAATGTGTGGCACAATTTAAGAAAAAAACGTTTCTTCTTTTTCTAATTCACTCCTTTTCGTCCAGTCATGTAAAGTTGATATATTTTATTTCGTCGCTGCATCAACGTTGAGAGCAAGGATGTGTGTTTATATAATAAACGTAGCTACATATTGTAATATCGCCGTGTGATAGAATCCACTTTGATTATCACATCCGATACGTAATTAATCAGGTTTATCACCAATTCCCTTGAAAGGTGCCCTTTGAGAACCACAATTGTAATAATTCGTAGATGGCTATTATAAATTCACGAGCTTATTCCCGCGACTTCGTCCGCGTAAACTACACAAATTTCAAACCCCTTTATTATCCCCTCAAGGGTTGAATTTTGGAAAATCCTTTCTTAGCGGATGCCTACGTCATAATAGCTATCTGCATGCCAAATTTCAACCCGATCCGTCCAGTAGTTTGAGATGTGCGTTGATCTGTTAGTCAGTCAGTCACCCTTTTCCTTTTACAGATTTAGAAGATTAGCTGATGCTCGCGACTTAAGGTTTTTAGGGTTCCGTACCCGAATGGTGCCAACGACACCCTTATACTAAGCCTCCGCTGTCCGTCAGTCTGTCCGACCCTCTGTCCGATGCCTGTCTGTCTTTCAGCGGTCTGCATCTGATGAACTGAAATAGGTAGAGTTAAAACTTTCACAGAATGTGTATTTCTAAAATATGAAAATGTAAAAGGCCACCATGTAAATTAAAAAAGACCGGCCAAGTGCGAGTCAGGCTCGCGCAGTGAGGGTTCCGTACTACAGTCGTATTTTTCGACATTTTGCACGATAATTCAAAAAATATGATGGTTATAAATAAGTTAAAATCTGTTTAAGAATGTACAAGTGAAGACCTTTCATATGATACCCCACTTGATATAGTCACTCACTTCGAAAGTTGAAAATACTAATTATTAGTTCATGACCACAATTTAATTTTTTTGTGTGATCTAACCCTAAATTCACGGTTTTCAGATTTTTCCCCAAATGTCAGCTATAAGATCTACCTACCTGCCAAATTTCATGATTCTAGGTCAACGGGAAGTACCCTGTAGGTTTCTTGACAGACAGACAGACAGACAGACAACAAAGTGATCCTATAAGGCTTCCGTTTTTCCTTTTGAGGTACGGAACCCTAAAAACGTAATTAAACTGTTATTTCTGGTACGATGGTACAGAAACCGTCATACACAAACTTGGGTTTTTTCAAGCATTTTACAATTTTCCTCCGGCATTTTACAAGCGAGCGTTTGTAAAATGCCAAAGCCGTTTGTAAAAGGCGGAATTCTAATATTTGATCATCATCATCATCATCAACCGATAGACGTCCACTACTGGACATAGGTCTCTTATAGGGACTTCCACATGCCACGGTCTTGCGCCGCCTGAATCCAGCGGCTCCCTGCCACTCGTCTGATGTCGTCCGTCCACCTAGTGGGGGGTCTTCTAACGCTGCGTCTTCCGTTGCGAGGTCGCCATTCCAGCACCTTAGGACCCCAACGGTTTCTACTATTTGCCTGCGACATAAATACAACGTGAACCTCATCAAAGCGGATTTTAATCAAGAAACCAGCAACTGTTAGTAGAAATCAAAATGTAGATTTGCTTAACCCAGTAGCTTGTTGGTTCAATTGGCATTCTGCATAATATTCCTATTCCAGTTAACGATTCATTCGTCCGCAAAAGTTCAACTAAACGGGCTAGTTTTGCGGCAATCTCTAGACGCCAAGTTGCAGTCTAAAATCATTGTTTCTGTACTGATTGAAAGTACCTGTGCCATCGATATAAATGACAAGATATGGTCGAGCGAACAAAATTTTTCACGGTTTAGAAACCAAATAAATCAGCGCCACCTCTTAGATCAAAGTCAAATGATTTACCCAAAATAGGTAATAAATTACTCTTTTCGATTGTCAGTTGTTGGATTTGTAAGATAGTGGTGATAATTATTACGCAAACTTAAAACTAAAGCTACGAGATACTAATGAACGACCCGTTTGAAATCCAGACGTAATTGAGGTTGCATTGGTGCATAAGCACCAATGAGTCGGTGCCATTTTGTTTGTTCAATTATCCTGTCTATACGAAGTAATATATAAGTCAATGACCTACGCAATTTTTGTGCACCAGAGGGCGGGGAAGGTCACCCGTGCGATGGACCGACCAAATTAAGTCTGCAATGGGTGGTGCCTTGCATGAGTGTACCAGGCTATCAGCCATCAGGGAGAAATAACAAAATAAAACCATAACCTTTCCCCCCCCCAAAGTCGTCACTTCGTGATGACTAGCATTCTTGCTATATTTAAAGCTGGACTACATTGTTTAGCTTAATTAATTAAAAAATATAATTTCGTATATATTCGTTTCGACGTATGTCTTTTTTAGGGACTTCTACATGCCATGGTCTTGCGCCATCTGAATCCAGCGGCTCCCTGCGACTCGCCTGATGTTGTCCGTCCACCTAATGGGGGGTCTTTTAACGCTGCACTTTCCGGTGCGAGGTCGTCATTCCTGCATCTTGGGACCCCAACGTTTATCGGTAATATGTAGCAATATTTTCAGCAATTATTATAGCCCGTTTACAGGCACTTTAGCATAGCAGTTGTCTTTGGTTTCATAATTCAAATGAAATGCAAAAGTTGCTGAAAGAAAATAGACTTTAAACCGGTAAAAACTAGGTCGTGAATAAATTGAGTAGGCAAAGGACACTTTAGATTGGCGTTGATTGTGGACACAAGAATCTGAATAGTTTGTTAGGTCTTAAGTATTACAGTATAATTAAGAAGGTACGGAATAGTTAAATAACTATATGACATTTTATAGGTGCCTAAAACATTTTTAGGGTTCCGTATGCGGAGCGCGAGAACGGGCTGCTTATCCGAGCGACCGCGCGGCCCGAATAATCGCCGGTCGCACTCGCACACTCGTTTATAGCCCAGCGACAAAACTAATCCAACCACATACTCGCTTCTCGTTGCTCGTCAATTAATTTACAGTTTTTAGTTGTTGAATGAAAACATTGAGGTAATCTGCATGCCAGAGAGTTCTCCATAATGTTCTCAAATGTGTGTGAGGTCTGCCAATCCGCACTTGGCCAGCATGGTAGATTATTATAGCTTGAAAGTTTCTTATTCTGAGAGACCCATGCTGTATCTAGTGGGCTGGCGAAGGAATGATCAATGATCATGATGATTACGTAACTTCGAGAAGTTGAGGTGGGTACTGACCGAAGTTACGAGGCGTAATGTACCTACCGAGTGTTAGATATTATAAATAAATGCAGGTACCTATTATAAAATAATGTACACAGTTGTAGGTAGATTCTAAATATTGACTTGACAGTGTTAATTTATCTATATTTTGTGAGTGTAGGAATGGATTGATGTGAAGGTAGGCTATAGAACGAATGTTGCCTGCATTCGCTTCGTTTATTTTGAGTTATAATAGTTAGTCTTACGACACACCGATTTATTCCTATACCAACATCCAAAGTGGTAACAGTGATTAATAAAACTATAAGAAATTCATCGTTATTCTTTCTGACGATAGAATCCTACCTTAATATTCAAGATTCATCCTCGGCTTGCTATTATCAGAAGTGGTACGAAGCGATCAAAATGCTCACAATAATTCGGAAACAAAAACGACGACACGAAGAAACGACGATTGACTCATCTTGTAGTGAACCGCTGCTGCTACATCAGAAAAATAATTGAGTGACGGTGTATCTGCGACCGGACGAGTTGAAACTTGTACTGAAGGAAGGCGAAATAATGATACAATCAAGAAGTTCTGCGACCGGACGAGTTGAAACTTGTACTGAAGGCGAAAGAAGAGATATAGTACGATCAAAAGGTTCTACGACTGGACGAGATATACCCTAACTACCTTCGGCAAAGGCGAGTAATGGCGCGGCGGGCGCTAAACCGGCACCGGCACCGCCACCGCCGCGCCGCGCGTCGCGACCGTGCTGCGCCGCCGCAACCGCGCTGCGCCGCCGCGATTGTGCGGCGACTATAGATGCGGCACCATGCGGCCGCCGCCGTTTGAGCTGGCGAGGGTCCAGTTGCAGAGCATCAAGTAGGTACAGGTATCGCGCGAAGATACATAAGGTCGGTAATAAAGCATTTTTTTTTTGAGTAAGTTATAGGGACTGCGCAATTATTGCAATCTTTTATAAAGCCTGGTTAAATCATTCATGTAAATGTAGGTAAATAATTAATAATTATGCAATTGACTTGGGATATCGAAGAAAAACGACAGCCCATGAAGCTCATTATTATTGCATACTGGTAGGAAACTTGTAGATAATACAAAAGAATAAGAGTATCAGGATTCAGGATACATATTATACGTAATTACCAAGAATGGCAGGTAGGCACCTACTTAACGTTAAAAGTCCGATATCAATATTTTCGTAATCGAAAACTTTTAAGCGATTTTGTTTCATCTTATTTCGAAATGATATTAGCTATTATGAGTAGGTACAATCTAAGAAAGGGAAATCGGTCCGTTATATTGTGTCGTTGTAGCAAACAATATGATCATATTAGGAAGGGTAAAAAAAAAACAAAGTTTCGTTTGCAAAATAGGTACTTATTCCTTGCTAATCACGAAACTATGTTAATCGATGCTTTGGGTGCATTTCACCCACTTATTATTTACTTACGCCATTCATCCGTAGTTTGTGGTCATAGTCACCATTTAACCCAATGTTGGTATGTAATTTAACCTGTAATCTAACCATAAATCAAAACAGAAATAAAATAATCTTTATTATTTTTAGTAAGAATTTGTTGTAAGTAGTGAATTTTCTGCTAGTGACATTGTCGATGTGTTACTTTTAGACACGAATTTTGTAAGAATAAAATCAATAAAAGAATGGTTTGAAGAAAAGAAATGAATAGTAATAGTTTAGCTAGAATGCGTATTCCTCTAATTTAAAAAGGAATCTTATACCTACATTTCAACACTTAACAATGTCAAAGTCAAAGTCAAAGTCAAATGATTTATTCAAAATAGGTAATAAATTACTCTTATAGATAATCATTAACAACAATTAATTACATAACAAATAAATAGATAATCATTATTGAGGGATTAATTGGCCCTGCTCAGTAGTAGGCTAGTAATGGGTTGATCATGATGATGATGATGATGATGATGAGATAATTGATGAAGAAGGTTAAATAAATAAATAAAAATGCGAATAACCTCAGAATATTACAAACAAGCTGTAGTCAATTATCGGGTCTAGTGTTTAATTAATCTGGGCAGCGCCTCTTTGCACATTACTAATCGTCTAAATCGTCAAAAAAAAAAAAAAAAGGTTTGCACTCTTTACGAGGCGTGGCTGACGTGGTCATTCCGATTTAAACTACATACTTACTTACTCGTACCTTCTCTTTATGCATTGATTGAGTTGAAGCAAATATTACCGCATACGTGTTTGACTATCCGCATGTGCACGTATCCTATATTGCAATTCCATAATGGTAACATGTTACAGAACTACCTGATTTAATTATTACATCAACTCTGATAAGTCATTTAATAGTTTGTCATGCAATTAAATGCCTGAAATACCTACTCTTCAATATTGATGTAGGTAGTTTTAATAGCAGAAACGTTAGATCGTACCTATGTCAGTTAAAGGCTTATAGTTATTAGTAAACGATATATAGTATAGTTAGTAGTAAAACGATTTACTTAAATAAAATGAAATGTAAATAGTCAAGACTATTGTATATAGAAGGGTGTACTATCACAACAGTAGTAGTAAGGTAGTAGAAGTAGTAAAAAAAAAAAAAAAAAATTCAATATGGCCAGAATTAAAGATTATGATCAGTGTCAAACTCGAACAAATTTGTATAATATTAGGTATACTTACTAATAATTAGAAAATAAAACCCAGTTGCAATTAAATATCAAGAAGTGTCGTTTCTTGGATACCGACACTAACGTTTGGGTTTGAAATTCCCACTAAATGGGGGCAAGTTACTTGAAACAATTTATTGCGGATTTTTCTGCAATAGCTAGGCTATTGTCTGGTGCTTGGTTACGGTAAAATGACAGCTATTGGTGTCTATCACAATCACCTCTCATTGGCCGATACTCGCTCACTATTGGCTACAATGCATTGTTGCAACAAGAACG
Organism: Maniola hyperantus; assembly: GCF_902806685.2. Classification (NCBI taxonomy): domain Eukaryota; kingdom Metazoa; phylum Arthropoda; class Insecta; order Lepidoptera; family Nymphalidae; genus Maniola; species Maniola hyperantus. Next base: position 682,196 of record NC_048539.1, read on the forward strand.
ACATAAATTCAGCTAATCACAACAATTGCGATTGTAATAGTGATTGATACAGGTGTTCGGACGATTCTACAAACAACAAGAGGGTGGAATTATTTAAATATTAAAAAAAAAAAAAAAAAAAAAAAAAATCCTACGCTGATTTTTGTATAATATTATCCCGGGGTATCCATAATGGATTTTCCAAAATTAGTCTCCTGATTCATATTTGAAACAAATTCCATAATTTAAAATAGAATAATCATTACAAATGAAATATGGATTGAAACCTCTTGATGTGGTGTGGTTGCTTGATTAAAAGTCGGATTAGAATTATTAACGAACTTATTAAAGAAGTATTTTGATCAATAAAAATAATGTCTGAATTCAACGTCTACGTCTACATGGATCAGCATCCATGGCTGATCCCAATATTTGCCACATCTGTTCTGTGCCCGAAGGCTCTCAATACAGGAAATAGTCAATATAAATAGAATTAAGTTAAAAAAAAAACGGTTATACCGAAAATGTGAGATCTTTATAAGTTTGAAGACTGAAAGAGAAACTTTTGCCGAATAATATAACGGATTCTCGTAGAGAAACTACTAGCATTTTAGATGAATTATTAGTACAATATTTCTAGTATTTAAGGCTCTAATATTGCTAGGGCCCAACTTCACAAACGGTGGCTTTGTCCGAGAATAACTATGCCAAGAATAAAATTAACCACTACATTTGCTGTTGGATGACTTATAATGCGTTTCACCAATTTATACCTACCTATCTTAAATTAGTTATTCTTTGAAATAGAGTTTTGTTAGCTGTCCATGGCATGATACGAAATGAAATAAAATGAAATGATTTATTTTTCCAAATGTGAGTAACGAAATAAATGATGGTACACTCATGGATGGTACCACTCTTTCACATTTTGCCATTTATGTAAGGCGTGCAAAATATGTAGTTAGACTTTTGCTTACAAAAAAAATTGGAATGACCAGAACGATTGAATAAGTCAAATAATTAGTAAATATCAAAAACTGAGAGTACTCCGATTCTCCGATTACTTATACCTCATTTATACCTACATTAGTTTGAAGTATAAATAGGTATTTGTCAATGTCGATTGAAATTGATCGTCTTATAGCTTGCCTTGCGTTACCATGGTGACGTTTTTGATGTCATTTTGATTTTAACCAATAAATAAGCCAGATATCCATCAGATATCCCTTTTCATTATTCTTAGGTATTTAGTGAGAAGAAAAATTGGTTATTTGAGAGTAACTTACGACTTTATCCTGGGAATAAATAAAATTGATTTCATGATGAGGAAATGGGCTACTTCTGATCAGAGTAAAATATTCAAACAATTGGCATGTTGATCATGGATCACAATCTTGAGTAATCAGAGTGATTCTTAGATGATGAGACAGGCTCGATGAAAGATTGAACTGATTTGTAAGCTTATTAAGACTAAGATTATTTTAATGTAAGTAAGATTATGATACTATAATATTATGATGATATGATTTTTTTTGTAATAGTATTTGATGTTATATAAGATTAAATGATTACTTTGATTTCATTACCACAAATATGATACTACATTATTATTATGATGTTTTGATATTTTGTGTAATAGTACTTGACGAATGATCGAACGATTACTTTGATTTCAGTACAACAATTATGATACTATATTATGATGCTTAGATATTGTTGTGTAATAGTATTTGATTTGATGAATGATAAAACTATTACTTTAATTTTAGTACTACGATGATGATACCATACTATGATGATTAGATTTTGTTGTGTAATAGTATATGATGAATGATTAAACAATTAATTTGATTTTAGTAATACGATTATGATACTATATAATGATGTTTAGATATTATTGTGTAATAGTATTTGATGAGTGGATAAACAATTAGTTTGATTTTAGTAGTACGATTATCATACTTTGTTATGATGTTTTGATATTAATTATATGTAGTGATATTTGAAGTTATATTATTGAATGATTACATACTTTGATTTCAGTTTTACAATTATGATACTTATTATGTGTTTTGATATTTTTGTGTCTTGTTTTTTAATGAATAGTATTTGATCTGATACTCATGATAAAACGTGTGATGCTATTATTGTTTTTTTTGATGTGTTAACAACAGTCGTTACAATATCTGGAAGTCGTACACGGTCGTGAAGTCTTGTAGCACGATGAGCTCTTGACTTGACGGCGAGGGGTCCGGTGCAGATGAGTAGTGGAGTCGTTACATCTGGAAGTCGTACACGGCCGTGAAGTCTGGTAGCACGATGAATTCTTGACTTGACGGTGAGGGGTCCGGTGCAGATGAGTAGTGGAGTCGTTACATCTGGAAGTCGTACACGGCCGTGAAGTCTGGTAGCACGATGAATTCTTGACTTGACGGTGAGGGGTCCGGTGCAGATGAGTAGTGGAGTCGTTACATCTGGAAGTCGTACACGGCCGTGATGTCTGGTAGCACGATGAGTTCTTGACTTAACGGTGAGGGGTCCGGTGCAGATGCGATTAATTGGATTGGAAAGCGAGGGTGGCCCAAAGTGGGTAAAGTCCTCGATGCAATCCAGATTATTTTTCAGAAGCTGTACACGAATTTACTTTAATTTTATTTATTTATTTTTGTGGAAACAAACAGTTATAGTTCATGGATAGTTAGTACATAAGATATAAAACACGTAAACCTAAATATTCCAATGAAAAAATTAATACTTATTACAAAATTATGTCTACTACTAAATTTGGATGTATTTGGATTATAATGTACATATTGCTGAAATTTTGTGATATTGTTAGGTATAGGTAATATTATGAAAATAGGTAAAAACTGTTTTGTATAATAAGTTTGAGGACAAACTTAATGTAGTCAGAATGCCCGAATGTTAGATATTATAAATAAATGCAGGTACCTATTATAAAATAATGTACACAGTTGTAGGTAGATTCTAAATATTGACTTGACAGTGTTAATTTATCTATATTTTGTGAGTGTAGGAATGGATTGATGTGAAGGTAGGCTATAGAACGAATGTTGCCTGCATTCGCTTCGTTTATTTTGAGTTATAATAGTTAGTCTTACGACACACCGATTTATTCCTATACCAACATCCAAAGTGGTAACAGTGATTAATAAAACTATAAGAAATTCATCGTTATTCTTTCTGACGATAGAATCCTACCTTAATATTCAAGATTCATCCTCGGCTTGCTATTACGAGCATGTTACGTTACGCCGTGTGCTAAAAATATCTGTAAATCCGTGTAACATGCTCGTAATTGCTCGTCTGTGCTCCAGATTCGCAAGCCATTCTTAGTCAAGATGTCGGACGACGAAGTTTTGTCGGGATCTTCAATTTGCCAAGTAATGAAGCCAATCCAACCCAAGCGTCTTCTTTTTTTACTTTGTTGTAATGTTCTGGATGACGCGGGTCCCATAAAACAGATTTTTCTCGATATTAGTCAATAAAGTACAGAGCTTTCGTTGTCCCACTCCATCAATAATCAAAACTGAAGTCCCAAAATACCTAGAATCGATGCTTGTGCCACGTGCGCTCGCGGTGTACTGACTGAAGCGCGTAACACTCAAAGGATTCGCTAAAAACCCCACAGCGGAGTGGAGCACTCGCAGCGAGCGCCTTGTTTTCCTACTGACTGCACGAACGTTCGCTGTGTAACACGTTACATTACGCCCTGTAACGTCGGTCAGTACCCATCTTTAGAGGTGCGTGCCCGGGATCGAACCTCGTGCCCCTCGATTACTTTATCTAAGCCCTTGTAATTATCAGCAGATGGATGCAGATTAATTCGCGGTAATTCTTCTTTAGAATGAGGAAGGTTTGGACGCGGCGGCCGTTACAAAGGTAAAGGGATAAAGTATTAATTATCCGGCTTAAACGAATCCCGGGCTGCCCAACTATGGACGACATTTTTAATCGAAATAATCTCTATATGTATGGATATAAAAATGAATCGCTAAATGTGTTGCTGATCGCAAATCTCGAGAACGGCTGAACCGATTTCGCTAACTCTTTTTAGGGTTCCGTACCTCAAAAGGGAAAACGGAACCCTCATAGGATCACTTTGTTGTCTGTCTGTCTGTCAAGAAACCTACAGGGTACTTCCCGTTGACCTAGAATCATGAAATTTGGTAGGTAGGTAGGTCTTATAGCTGACATTCGGGGAAAAATCTGAAAATTGTGAATTTGTGGTTACATTACAAAAAAAAATTTAAATGTGTTCATGAACAAATAATTAGTATTTTAAACTTTCAAAGTAAGATAACTATACCAAGTGGGGTATCATATGAAAGGGCTTTACTTGTATATTCTGAAACAGATTTTTATTTGTTTTTATGCATAACAGTTTTTGATTTTGTCGTGCAAAATGTCGAAAAATACGACTGTAATACGGAACCTTCAGTGCGCGAGTCTGAATCGCACTTAGTCAGTTTTTTGTGGACACCAGCATATATGATTTTCTCGTCATGTGAATATGTACAGGTGCAGGCAATAACAGCGGACGAAAAAAGCTATTGCGGATATCTAAAAATAAAGGAAATAGATGGAAAATGTCAAATGTTTTTGCTCTGATTTTTTAGATGCGTATTATATCGATAGCATTTAGTTACCATGTTCTGGTTATCGGTTTACCAATCATTTTAGCACCGTACCGTACCGTATTCAGATACAAGTTAGCCCTTGACTGCAATCTCACCTGGTGGTAAGTGATGATGCAGTCTAAAATGGAAGAAGAAGAAGAAGAAAGAAAACTTTTATTTGATCACTACACTACAATAAACCTTAAAGCTATTAGCTAATTAGCTCGATCTACATAATTAAACTGATAAAAAAAAAAAAAATTGGCGGCAATCCTGAAAGGAGTGGGCAGTTTTTATGAAACCCTTATGCCTTTGGTTTTTACACGGCATCGTACCGGAACGCTAAATCGCTTGGCGGCACAGTTTTGCCGGTAAGCGTGGTAATTAGCCACGGCCGAATCCACCCAGACCAGACCAGATATTTAGAATAAAAAATTCCAAACCCTTGCCAGGAATCGAACCCACTAATAAGACCACAGTGCTTACCACTGCGCTAGGGAGGTTGTTAGGGTCGTAGGCGCCTAACACTAGAAACACTAAGCACGATCTACAAAGTACTATAAAGGTATGATTCCGAACCACGCTGCACGCAGCAGTGCTGCCGCAACAGTGCTGCCTAGTTCGGAATGTAATCTCATATAAGCTTATGGTGAGATATGTTGTGGCCGTATGGTAATAATTAAATGCGGCAACGGCGAAAGATGTTTATTGAGAGCCGGCTTATGATCTACTCTTGCTTATGGACTAACAATACCAATAAAGAAATCTTACATACTATTGTCTTAATCGTATTGCTTAACTGCCTAACCTACACAATTTTGCATCACCTCTCTTTCAATCCGATGTGCAGGCAACCTACTTCGATATATTGAGGAGTTGCATTTTTAACCGACTTCAAAAAAAGGAGGAGGTTCTCAATTCGTCGGAATCTTTTTTTATTTTTTTATTTTTTATTTTTTATGTATGTTCCCCGATTACTCGAAGACGCCTGGACCGATTTTGAAAATTATTTTTTTGTTTGAAAGGGTATACTTGAAAGTTGGTCCCATTTAAATTTGGTGAAGATCTGATCAACATCTTCGAAGATAGATACTGGAACTCCTCAACGGATAAGGGTAAATTGCTCGCGATCAGTGTAATAGCTTAGTAAACAGTAGATTTTTAACCAGTCATAGCATAATTCCATGGGGCCACTAAAAATTGTGAAATAAATTTTTTTTACAAAAAAAATAAAAACCGACGTCGTTACATAAACACTAAAAATTGAAAAATAATTTAATTTATTACCGAATATATTATGTATACAAGAGTTAATATAGTTCCATAATAATATTTTTTGGGGTCGGTGCCAATGAGGTGCCATTGTGGAGTCACATAAAAATATGAAGTCTAGACGATTCGCGCAGCTAAAGCTAATTGGCACCGGCACCAAAAAGTATTATTATGGAACTATATTAACTCTTGTATACATAATATATTCGGTAATAAATTAAATTATTTTTCAATTTTTAGTGTTTATGTAACGAAGTCGGTTTTTATCTTTTTTGTAATTTTTTTTTATGTTACAGCTAATATGCACATGCTACGTTTAAACTGACAATTCGTACATATTACAATGGAGATTGTATGGGGACCAGTAGTGCCGCGACAGCACTGTTGCGGCAGCACTGCTGCGTGCAGCGTGGTTCGGAATCATACCTTAACGCTATCTCGCTAGTTAGCCACCCGGCTGATCAATTATGGACGGACATCAAAGCATTGGCCGCTTCGCTGCTATGACAGATTGATACATGTTGCCTGTAATTAATTTGATTCCGGACATCCTATACCGCAGGTAGCTCTATACTCATCTAGGTAATGGGTTAATTATGTCAGGATACAAGATTTCGAGAATCAAAATCTAAATATGTATTTAACAAGCCAAAAGGTGAACCAAAAACTAGAAAACAATATTTTTCAAAATCAGGCTGAAATTTGGCATGCAGATAGCTATTATGATGTAGACATCCGCTAAGAAAGGATTTCTGAAAATTTAACCCCCAAGTTGGTAAAGTAGGGGTTTGAAATTTGTGTTGTCCACGCAGACGAAGTCGTGGGCATAAGCTAGTTATCGACAAAATTTTCATTCCTCTGATTCGTTTTGATTAAAACATTACTCTGACTGAACTTTTTATCTTCCATTTTACTGTGAAACAGAAACGTAGAAAATAGATAGAGACAAAATTTTATGCGTCGTAAAAACTGAATCTCACACTGGGACGTTAAAGTTGATGTTCGCTCAATAAACAAATGCTATCTGAGGATTGCTATCCATAACTCTGACTTGTTAAAGTAAATCGGTCACAATCCTCTCGAATGAACTGAATGTCAAAGTAATTTTCGTTGAATGAAATCAATAGTAAAGCAAAACCGGCAAAGTGCGACTCGACTCGCATACGAAGGAATCCGTCCTATCGTTCAAGATATTCATTTTTAAATTCAAATTAAATTCATTCAATTTATCAAATAAATGCGAAAGTGTGTTTGTTTGTTGGTTTATTGGTTTGTTGGTTTGTCCTTCAATCACAACAACAGTTGCAACAGTATAACGGATTAACGTGATTTTTTGCACGGGTATAGATAAAGACGTGGAGAGTGACATAGGCTACTTTTTATCCAGGAAAATCAAAGAGTTCACACAGGATTTTTGAAAACCTAATTCCACTTTCTTCACATTTTTTTCTTTTCTTTCATCAGCTAGTGACATATAAGTTCCAAGGTGCTGGAATGGCGACCTCGCACCGGAAGGCGCAGTGTTAGAAGACCCCCCCACTAAGTGGATGGACGACATCAGACGAGTCGCAGGGAGCCGCTGGATTCAGCCGGAGGCGGAGCAAGACCGTGTGGAAGTCCCTACAAGAGACCTATGTCCAGCTGTGGACGTCTATTGGTTGATGATAATGATGATGATATAGTTGGCGCCGTGAATGAGTTGAAACATTATAATTTTTTTTTGAAAAGCCCTCGACGGAAGCCGAGGTTTTAACCAATTATAGTCTATCACCGCTTTCTACCTCTATACCCATTATAAATTATCTGTTCTCGATATAATAAATAAATTTACAATAATTTATTTATTTTTAACCTACAAACATGTCCAGCCCATTTCCATTTTAATTTTATAATAATTTTCCATACATCTGTCAGTTAAGTCATCCTCCGAATCATTTTATTTCTTACTCTATCTGTAATCTTTAGTCCCAACATACTTCTCTCCATTTTCCTTTGACAGATTGCTAGTTTCTCTTCCTCTTCCTCCCTTACACCCTTATTAATAAAAAATGCTAACTTCAAGCATTATCCTAAGCTACACTTGGACTAGTTACTTCCAGGACCAACGTAGTATTAGCTTCGTTTTAACAATCTTATAAATAAACATGGAATAAGCCCGATTTAACAATGCCAGCCTTACTTCAGAATGACAGCGTGCACGTGTGGCAGCCCCTTTATTAAAAAGTAAAAGAGAGAGTCAGCGAACGAACTGAATGCTGTGTGTGACAGTGACAGACGATATAGACCAGCGGACCTATAACTGTGACAGTATTTTTTGTTGACATTGACTTCACAGCTGATAACTTGCACCGCCATTTTTGTTTGGGAATTTGGAAGTATTGATGGCAATTAATTACTCAGAAAACGCTTCAGTTTCACTTTATATTATCAATGAAATAATCTGAATTGATCTTGTAGGTAAGTACATTTCTAATTTGCGTTACAAACTTATGATATGAAAACACAAATATCATTAATCAAAAATCATTTTATTGATTATTATCATACACAACAAACATAAACGCTATGGCTGATGGTCAAAATATGCATACTAAGTGCGTAGATTATGCTTAGTCAGTCGTTAAACCATGTGGCACCGAGGAGTAAATTTTACACCGAGAGTAGAGTCGCATTATTTTACTTCTTCCTTACTCTATGTTTATTAATACGAAATGTAGCAACTGCAGACTTACAACTTGGAATAAAGTTAATACCGCTCTAGTCTATGTTTATTAATAAGAGGGTAGAGCCCACGTTTAACATCCATATGTCCAACATGGCAATATTGCGACCTCGAACAGTTTCTTTTTTATATGGACTTTTATTTCCCTGTTCCTCATATTATATAGTGTGTTCTCGATATAATGTAGAATATTTCGCTCGCTCGCTCGCACAATGCCAGCAAACGAGCTCGCTGCTCGAAGGAATATTTTTTCTTCTGTTAGAATTGACGTAACTCCACAATCCACATTGTCGGCTTTTGTTGCGTTACTTTGTTTTTATCGTCTCGTAATCTAGTCCTGATTGTACCTACTTTTAATCTTTTTCTACATGTATAACTTATAGTAAACTAGCTGGTTCCCGCGACTTCGTACGCGTGGATTTAGGTTTATAAAAAGCCTGCGGGAACTCTTAAATTTTCCGGGATAAAAAGTAGCCTATCTCCTTCCCCGGGTTGCAAGCTACCTCTGTACAAAATTTCGTCAAATCGATTGAACGGTTTAGCCGTGAAAAGCTAGCAGACAGACAGACATACAGACAGACAGACACACATTCGCATTTATAATATTATTAAGTATGGACTAGGTGACGCTTGCGCGACTTTATCCGCGTGAATTATAGTTTTTTTTTAAATCCCGCGGGGAGATTACGTAAAACGTTGCAGTAGCGACAGCAACGCGACAGCAGTAGCAATGCGACAGTTCATTTGCTGTCTCTCATCTTCTTCTTGTTTTGTTTTGTGGCTATTGCTGTCTCTCTCTAGCCGGACGAGCAATGATCGCGAGATTTAGCTTGTCGCAAGCCTGTCGCTAGATACGTATCCCCCACCCCGTCGGGCAAACTCTTTGGTTACAAGCAAATTTTCGACAAACATTCCATCCCTAAAGAATTCGTTGTTCAATGTTTAAATACTGATCTTCCCTTCGAGACTAAAAAGTCGGAATAATAAAATAACTAGAAGCAACAAAAGAGAGCTATGTGTAGTAAATAGGAGTAAAAAAAGTGGACGTCCTCGCCTAGCGAGCTCGTCGGAACGCTATTGTGGGGAAAATGAGCTCAGAATATTCCTAGTGACGATATCGGGGCTTAGTTTTTAACGTCTTGACTCTGACTTTCCTCTATAAGGCAGAAAAGTAACAAGTTTATTTTTTCAGGATTTGTCACGCTTTTTATCCATGCTAATATTATAAAGAGGTAAAGTTTGTAAGTTTGTTTGTAGAGGGTAGTCCCTGGAACTACTAAACCGATTTTGGAAATTCTTTCACCAGCTTCATTATTCACTCACCCATTCGTGTCACACTGACTCGTTGGGAAGTTTGAACTCATCAGTTTTTTTCTATCGAGTCACACTGTTACTAGTTGATTATTTATCGATTAGAAGTCCCAACGAGTCAGACTTTACTGTGGGTGTGACTCGATGGGAAAAAATTTTGATAGATTCCCAACGAGTCACACTGTTACACGATTGGGTATGACTCGTTGGGAACCCACCTGCGAGGGTTTCGGTGTTGAACAGTGATGATGATGATTTCTTGCTGTTTAATTAAGGCTATATAGAATAGCTATATAGATAGTGGTGTGTAGTGTATACAGTGTATGAGCTTTTCCATTTAAAAACTGTTTTTTCAAATATTACCCAAATAATTGCAATTTAATATAATTTTTTTTTTTTTTTAAATCTTTATGTTATTGTTGTAGTAAGTAATAAATGGGTTTATTAAAATAAAAAACGGAAAAAGTATTAAGTATATAGGTACCTACTTGTTTACCTACTGTAATTATAAGCTATAATATAAAAAAATTCTTGTATAGAAACATGTTTGTAATGTATGTCTGTATCAATTACACAATCCAACATTGTAAATTTATATTTTCAGTAATAAAGGCTTTATTATTATTATTATATAGAAAGCTGATATTTGTTGGCAAATACTTGATTGTTTCCTTATTTTTCTTTTAATTAAAGCAATAGATTATTCAGATATTGAGTTACAAGGAAGTTAATGCGAACAAGGAACAATAGCGGAAGGAAAACAATGGCGATTGATTCCCACGAGGACTCCATCCAATAATGTAGAAAGATTGCAACTTTCCGCTCACTGGGATTATGAATAGCAATATCCTTCGAGATAACTTTGGCTTGAAAATTTTATATTGTTTTTAGGGTTCCGTATCGCCAGAGAAAAAACCCTGTTATGCACTTATACGATCCGAGTGCGTGAAAATACGTTCCGAAGTAGTCATAGAACTATTTGTATGGTATAAGTCCCGGAAATTCCCTTTAGCCTCAATAGCTAAACGGGTAAAGGAGTGGACTGAAAACCGAAAGGTCGACGGTTCAAACCCCGCCCGTTGCACTATTGTCGTACCTACTCCTAGCACAAGCCTGACGCTTAGTTGGAGAGGAAAGGTGAATATTAGTCATTTAACATGGCTAATATTCTTTTTAAAAAAAAATCTATTGCGCTGGAACCATATCAGCTCATTAACATCGAAATGACGTCATTTAGACGTCAGCCGAAATAAAAATATACCTGTGTGTGTATCTGTGTGTATCGTATGTAATAAAAAGAATACCCAGCCGAGTTTGTTGTGGGCTCTTATCAGACCTGGGCGCGTTTGGAGCCCTCGTAGTTTTAGTTTTAAGTACGTATTAATTATTATCACCATTATAATATTATCATATCATCTTACAAATAAAAAATTTTGACAATCTGAATTAATAATTTGAGTTTTGAGTTTTATCTGTGTGTTTGTGTATTTGTGTATCTGTGTGGCATCATATCTCCTAAACGAATGAAACGATTTTGATTTCGTTTTTTTGTTTGCTTGATTAAGAGTGTTCTTAGATATAATTCCAGAAAATCTGTTCAACCGTTTGGAGATTATCAGCTCTTTTCTAGTTTTCTTCATCAAAATCATGATCAACCCATCACCGGCTCACTACAGAGCACGGATCTCCTCTCAGAGGGAGAGGGGTTTCAGCCAAAATAAAAATATACCATCAGCTCGAAACTTCAGTCTAGTGCTGACGTCACTAAAATAGCGGCCACGCGCATTAGCAATTTGCGGGGCTTATACCTAATAAAGTTTGTAACGAGAAGCGCGCTTGAAGTGTAACCTTAATAGGCTCTCACTTCACTTAAATCTAGCCCCTCAAAAAGTTTAACTACGTATAAAAACCTCCCAAAAGCACTTAATCTCTGCCACTAACCGCGACATGCTTAGAAACCTCCTTTTTTCCTCCCCTTTGTTCCGGGGCAGCGCTGAGAGCCCAGCGTGATGGATTCTTTTGTACGTATAGTTCGCGTTCACGACGTCATTACGTATAAATTATTACACCCCGGCACAGACCGGGGAACACTTGCTTCCGGCAATTCTATTTATTCCCCGGGTATGATTTAAATTTTAAATTAATTGAGATTTTTTTTTTTTTTTTTTTTAATACAATAAAACTTAAAGCTAGCCTTATCTAATTACTTTATAAATCATGACCGCGTGGAATGGTGCCAAGAATACTGGCTGCATTTCCGCGCTGGACAGCCAGGCTGATCCGTTGCGCAAAAAATGAGCCAGCCCTTCTGTCACCAGTTGAGGCTATTAATCGCGGTGAAATGTCTTGTAAAAAATTGAGATTTTTGTCATAGAAAAAAAGGAAGTCACGTAAAAAACAAAAGAAGTTCAACTTCTTAATCCTAATGCTGCAGGGTTATAGTCGCAGTTGCAGTCAATCAGTCAGTCAGTCACCTTTTCCTTTTATATAATAGATTGTATGGTGGTGTCTTTGTCTGTTTGTTTAAAAATGTTGATTAATTATTTTTCAAAACAAAACAATAAGCAGACTCTTTAAATTTAGTGAGCACCTCGCGAGGTCTCTTCTAATTTTAGAGATTTTAGGCTGACGTTTCTTAATTTAGGCTTTTAGTGCGTGCAAAAGAATGACTTTTGCTCTCTAAAATCTAAATTGAATAGCTGTCAAATTCAATATTAGGTTAGACCTATCATTTAAGTGTGTTTTTAGAATAGCACATCTCTCTAAGTCTAATAATAAGCCATTTTAAATTTAGAAAAATGCCTATAGAATCGGCCCCAAACGTAAAACCAAAACTTGATTTCTGTTGTTAAAATACCGCACATCTCACTCTTCTTCTTTATGTTGAGTGGAACAGCATGCTCTCACGTTCAACTTGGAGTGACCATGGAGAGCACTCTTAATATCTTACAGCTGAGTTAAGGTCCCTACTCTCTTACGCTTCATTTACCTATCAAATGTTCAAACTTGGCAATAACATGATCTTGGCCAAATGATTTGTACCTAACCAAAGTCTTCCAATTTCAACAAGGCTTCAGGGGAAGTAATATCCAAAAGCCCCTTAATAGCCGAAGCCCATTAGCGATACGGTGTTCGATCGCACTTTATTTTCTTTCCGAAACAGAGGCGATTACGTTTGAGGAGTCATGGGCTGCCAAGGGGAATTGTGGCCAGTACCTTCCTTATTCTAAGAACAATGAGTAGGGTAGATATATTTGTCGTCAAGTTTCCTCACCATTTAATATATTCTGAGACGATGTTTTCGTTCACCGTTAAAACAAGTGATATTCAACTGCTTGAAACATAATATTTTGATCTTGGGCAAATGATTTGTAACCAACCTCCCCCAATATCAACAAGGCTTCAGGGAAGTAATATCCAAAAGCCCCTTAATAGCCGAAGCCCATTAGCGATACGGTGTTCGATCGCACTTTATTTTCTTTCCGAAAGAGAGGCGATTTCGTTTGAGGATTTTTTGCGCCCCGGCGTATTCGGGCTTAATTAAAACCCAGTGGCCGCGCGCCCCAAATTGACTCTTTAAAACTTGTAATTCTTTGTCTGAGGCCACTCGAATGATTTGAACGTGAGATCGGTTTATTTATTGTTCTGTTATTTGAAATCTGATTGGTCGTTTAGTCATGAACGAATAAATTAATAGATATGTCCCCTGTTAGATATCGGTCTCATGTAGGGACTTCCAAACGTCAGGGTCTTGCGCCGCCTGAATTCACCGGCCTATTCTTTCGTAAACTATAGTTTTTTCCTCCAAAAAGCAATTTATAAGCAAATTCGCTTTGTAATTTTTTTGATAAATTAACATTTAAACCAAACTTGGTTTGATTTTGATGGCGGGCAAAGTAATCTGGACTTTATTTTGGATTTTCCCTCCTTCCCTCCTTAGGGAATAAATCGATGTAGGCAATGTTGGCTAAAAGTCCAAATTACTTTGCCCGCCATCAAAATCGAACCAATTTTGGTTTAAATGTTAATTTATCAAAAAAATTACAAAGCGAATTTGCTTATAAAATGGCTTTTGGGCAAAGTATCACTGAGTGGCAAAGTTGGCTAGTTTGACGGTAACTATACCAATTTTGACGTATGATTTAGGAAGGTGTAATAAGTCTTTAAATCGATGTTTATTACATTTAGCTAAAATATCTACTTAAACACCTAAATAGTTCATGTTTATACAACGTTAGTTTTAGTGGACGCAAAAACGTAAAACACGTGTTAAATATTTTTCATAAAGAATATTATACAAAATTTCAAAAATATTTAATTAAAATTTACAAAGCTATGAGCTTGTTGTGTTGGGTCGTTGTCCTCGAAAAACATGGTCACCCCAAGCAAGCGGCTGTGAGCGAACGGGACGGCTAGCGTCGATCGTGCGCGCTCCCGCTTGCGCGGCTCGAATCAGCTGGTGCATGCGGTCATTCAACTCGGTGTTCAAACTTTAAAGTATTTTTGGGTAATATAAATAACTCGTACTAAAAATAATTGCAATCGATTCTGTTACTGATTCCGAACAAACTACTTTCAGGTTTTGCGTATACTAAAACGAACGTTGTATAAGCCATTGTATTTATACTCTTTCCTAGAGCAAGACGTAGTGAAACAAAGCTTTCACTTCAAACTCGGCGTCTTAAGATCGGGTTTTATTTTAATTAAATGCTGAATTTCTACAATTGCACTGTAGTATTTCCCAAATAGTTTTCAGCTATATAAAGCTCTTTTGTACGTATGAAAACTTGGCTTTGCTCTTGTTTTTACCTGACTACGAGAACTATTGTTTGTTGGTACGTTCTTTGAGCAGAAAGAAGGAGGCTACAAAGGTTTTGACGTCTATTTTACGGCAAAAATCCGTACTTCCATACTTTTTATTGCTAGCATGCAAGAAAACAAAATCAACCCGTTCGTGTTGCCTCGTTGTGACGTGATTGAAGTACAAACCAACAAACAAACATACTTTCGCATTTATAATTTATGGGTAGGTAGTGTCTGTCTGTCCGACTGCTAACTTTTCTCGGCCCATCTACATATTTCATCAATTTTGATGAAACACAGAGTCAGCTTGCATCCGGATATAATATATCTCTGGATATAATATGGTACTTTTTATTCTCATGGAGCTTCCACAATTATGTCCATCCGCAATGTCCACTCGTAACTACTCAATACCGCTCATAACTACTCAATACCGCTCGTAACTACTCAATACCGCACGTAACTACTCAATACCGCTCATAACTACTCAATACCGCTCGTAATTACTCAATACCGCTCGTAACTACTCAATACCGCTCGTAACTACTCAATACCGTTCGTAACTATTCAATAACTCAACCACAGTAGGGCAGAGTTGGGTAGACCTCGGTAAGTATGGGTCAATACAACAAAAAAAAAACTATATATTATAGTATATACATACAGAAAAACTTATCACTAAAAATTTATATTTACAAAAAATATACGCCGTCCAAATGGTCATTTATGGGCATTGTGCCCAAAACACTGGCGCTATTACCTCGCTGAACGGCAAGGCTCAACCGTTGAGCGAAATAAGCACCAGCTCTTGGGTCACCAGACGCGTGGATCAGCTTTTGGGACACGACGTTTATAAAAGCTTTCGTGTCCGATGACCATGGGCCCAGAGTCTCAAACGCAAGCGCCGCAAATACATAGTCCTTACTAATTGGGTTAGTCCCAAATTAAAATTTATTTTACTTATTATTCGAACTTTACCCAAAACGTTTGGGTAATACTAAATAAACCCGTGTAAACCTAGGTTTACTACATCATCTAGCATTACCCGTAACATATACCTACAAGTAACAAAGGGATACAAGTACATTGAAAGATCCTTTGATTAAATTCGCTTTTGTTTCGTATTACTGGGTATATTTGGCATCTCTAGAGTCTTCATTTTTCTTTTCCTTTATGTAATAAAAAAACGGGTTGTAACGAAAACAGGTTTTTAATAATTCATCAGTTTTTCCGAGTTGTATTTTCATGAGTTATTAATAAGTCAGCTCTTGTGATGTTCTAAGTGAGTGTTTTTTATCCCTTTTTATCAAATTGTATAATCATTTTTTAGATTTCGCTGTATTAGGGTTCCGTACCCAACGGGTGCAAACGGGACTTGGATCCAAAATAAGTCTGACCCATCGGGTCAGTACCCTTATTATAAATGCGAAAGTGTGTTTGTTTGTTGGTTTGTCCTTCAATCACGTCGCAACGGAGAAACGGATTATCGTGATTTTTTGCATGGTATAGTTTATCACGGAAAATCAAAGAGCCCTCGCCCACGGCGACTTTTTGTAGCGATGCTGTCGCGCGTTTACTAAACGCACGCCAGCATCACTACTAACGCGTGTCATTTCAGTCATCAGTGCAACATTTTTTCTCGTTTGCATCGACACAGAAGCGTGACAATATCGCGTTTGCATCGCGACTGAATCTGAGACCGTGGGCGAGGGCACACAGCTAGCGACCGCTTCGCGACTGTATCGATGCGGACGCGCGACAGCATCGCTACTGTATCGCTACAAAAAGTCGCCGTGGGTGAGGGCTCAAAGAGTTCCCATGGGATTTAAAAAACCGAATTCAACGCGGACGAAGTTGCGTGCATCAGCTAGCTAATTAATATGTGACTTTTGATAACGCTGTTAACTTGAAGTGAATCCTAATGATGCGTGCTAATGCGGACTTCTAAGTAATTAATTTATGAAGGGATTTTGTTTCGAGATTCGCGGAGGGATTGCCGTCATTAGGGTAATAATATTATAATCAGTGTATTATCGAGGTTTATGATCAAGGATTATTGAAATTAAGCGTGGTAGAAATATAAGATTTAGGCTTTGTTACTATCCCCTATAGAATTTTGGGTCTGGGAACCCACACTAAACCAGGATTAATAAATTTAATATTGTGCTTTATAAGACAAGATTAAAATTCAGAATGTTGATATGAAAATGTCTTGCATTTTCAACTATTTGAATATTAAAACTTATTTAAAAGCTCTTGTTTGCCATATAAATGGCCAAGTACGTGTAATTAAATTTAAATATAGAATAGAATAGAATACATTTTTATTCAAGTAAACTTTTACAAGTGATTTTGATTCGTCAACTAGTTTGAAAACATGACTGACTGGCTGACTGATTGATCTATAATCGCATAGTCTCAACTACTGAACGGATCAGGCTGTTTGGAATGCAAATAGCTATTATGAAGTAGACATCCGCTAAGAAAGGATTTCTGAAAATTCAAACCCTAAGGGGGTAAAATAGGGGGTTCGAAAGTGTAGTTCACGCGGACGAAGTAGCGGGCATAAGCTAGTCATGCAAATGCCATGTAAATGTCATGTGAATAATGAAATGGCAGGGGTTTTTCTTGGGACTCCCTGTAATATCAGAAGATCTAGGAAGGCAAACATAACTCAGAGGAGGTGTCGAGTGCTAGAACAGTAAATTTACAGCGCAATTCACCTGCCCCACAATGTTTAGGGGCAAATTTATCGCGATGCTTGTCATGCAAATACGAGCGCTCATGAATGTGTTTCATTGCAACTTTCTCATAAGTTTTGATTTGTTTTACGAGTTATACAAACGTTTATTTATCAAATACGTATAATGTATAACAAATCATACAGTGATATTAGCTGTTACGTGTGTTACGTAAGGGACTATATCTATCTAATTTGTCCTATAAAATAACTGTCTGGTTATCACTTTTACTGCGTTTTCAATTGCCCTTTACAAGAATTAATTTAGTAAAGAACATACATAATAATTATACAATACATACTAACTCAAATTAGCAATAAAGAAAATTGAATTGAATTGAATTCAAAAGGTGTCGAGTGCTAGAACTGTAAATTCACGGTGGAATTTACCTGCCCCCACAATGGTTAGGGGACAATCTATCGCGAATCTTGTCATGTAAATAGGAGGGGCCCAATGAATGTGTTTCATTACCTGGTGTCCGTTCATAAATCAGTCAGTCAGTCAGTCAGTCCCCTTTTCGTTTTATATATTTCGATAAACATGCCCGTGTCATATCTGGTTTTAGAGCAAACTCAGTTTACCTGCCCCACGATGTTTAAGGGGACTCAGTTCGGTGCTTTCTTCATATAAACGTAGGAGGGAAATTACAACAATATTAGATATTGTAAGCACAAAACTAAGAATTATATCGATTTATCTCGTCATTATCTAGGTTTATTGATATATAAATTATTGAAAAAAATATTGATTTAAAAGTTACGTGGCTCAAAAGATTCCTATTTTAACACTAAATTAACGACAACTTTGGGCGTAAATAAATAAGATTAGGGATATGAAAATTTTAAAACAATTTACACATTTAACATTAGACGTAGTTTTTTTATTCATAAGTTGAAATAACTTTACTTTGCAAACATAAATTCAGCAGTTTTTTCTCAAAAATACTTTTCCTAAACCCTTTTCGCGCGCTTGATTTCGGTGAAAATCATCGTGCCTCTCAACTTTCTCATACAATGTCAAGTGAAAAGCAAACATGTTACCCACGTGCGCTGCCAATTTCGGTCGAGCGTCCTGCGTCACCTTAAGGGCAATTTATCGCGACGCTTGTCATGTAAATACGAGGGCCCCGATGAATGTGTTTCATTACAACTTTCACACAAGTTCTGATTTGTTGTATGATATATTGACCGTGAGCTGGCGTTTGTGGAGTTAATTTAGTTTCGGGTCTCGCTTTCAGCTCTAAATTGTTTTGTGTGCGCACGGGATTAATGTTGAAGGTTTGGAGTTGATGAATTAAAACGAAATTAAACTGATAGTTTGAAATTATTGATGTTAACAGTACAAAATTGTCACGCTTGCGCACAGAGGGTTCCGTAATACAGTCGTATTTTTCGACATTTTGTACGATAAATCAAAACAATTATTCGTAGAAATTAAAAAAAAAATCTGTTTTAGAATGTACAGGTAAAGCGCTTTCATATGATATCTACCTTGGTATAGTAAAGTTTGAAAGTTGAAAATACTAATTATTTGTTCATGAACACATATTTACCAAATTTCATGATTCTAGGTCAACGGGAAGTACCATATAGGTTTTCTTGACAAACATGACGGGGAGATGGACAGACCGACAGACAACGAAGTAATCCCATTAGGGTTCCTTTTCCTTTTGACGTACGAAACCCTAAAATAAAGTAAAACGACATACAGATAACATAGGAAATCAAAATAATTTCATATGCGATTGAGCTATAAAGTAAAACAACATGTATGGAACAGAGGAAAACAAAATAATTTCACATGCGGTAGACGGTACTTACATTAAAAGAAAAGTATCTCAAATGCATGAAACATGCACCAAATGTGGTTTGAATCGCTCCGAGCGATGCCGCAAACTTTCCCAATATGCGAATTTAGTGACATGCAGCGAAATGAATATTCCACTAAATACGGCGCTTCATAGTAACAACATGTTCCAAAGAACATTGTACTCCCCTTTAGACGCAGTCCGTTTGTAAAAATTGAACTTACGCGATATAATTCTAAATTATTGTTCACATAATATTGTCAGTGAAGTTCTAACAGTTCTAATTTTTGGCGGATTTCACATTTTAATTTTTAATTATATTCTATGAAGATAGTTCACACGCTTTCATTTGACCAATCAGAAAGGATATAGCTGGTCAATAGCGCCGCATTTTTCAATGTCAAATATTATACATCAAAGGTACCCTTGTAATGAAAACTTTTTGATTTACGCACTGTTAGAAGTAGAAATTCACAGATGATAGGTAGCTGTAGTACCTATAGTCGGTTCTAACTTATCTATGTTCGTAGAAATGGACTGCGTCTTAAGCGAATTACAATTGACAGGGGTGCAGCGATGTTCGTTGGAACTTGTAACGTGTTGTTACTATGAAGCGCCGCATCTAGTAGATCATTTATATCGCTAGTAACATACAATATCAGTTTTATAAGTTCTGTATTTTTGTACAGCCTTTTGTATTCCCCGAAGGAAAGATGCAATCATTTTAAATATTCATATACTCTGGACATTTCCCAGCACCATTTAAACTGTATGTAAATATTCTGCAGAATATTTTACGATCTCAAAATGGTGTGTAAATTTTTTAAATGAATTAAGTGCAGATTGGAAGAGTTCATATACCTTTGAGAATATTATGAAGAACTCTCAGGCATGTAGGTTTCTTCACGACGTCTTCCTTCACCGTTAAAGTAAGTGATATCTTACTGCTTAAAACGCAAATAGCGTTGTTTTCATTACCAAATTGGATTTTTAAAGAGATCTTTATTGTTCCTTTTTAATCCAAAGGTAATATAATATTATAAATGCAAAAGTGTGTCTGTCTGATATCTGACTGCCTGCTAGCTTTTCACGGCCCAACAGTTTAACTGATTTGATGAAATTTGGTACAGAGTTAGTTTACATCCCGGGGACAGACATAGGCTTCGTTTTATCCCGGAAAATTAAAGAGTTCTCATGGAATTTTTAAAAACCTATGACCTTTCCCGGGATATAAGCTAACTCTGTACCAAATTTCATCCAAATCGGTTAAATTTTTGGACCGTGAAAAGCTAGCAGACATATAGACAGATACACTTTCGCATTTATAATATTAGTATGGACCACAAACAATGTGGCTAACATTTCAATGTGCCAGCGTTAATGGAACGAACAGGAAAGAAGGTGTCGTATGCAGAGCCATCTTTATCCTATTGGAGGCCCTGGGCACATTAGAATAATGGGGCCCCTATGATCTAGACAGAGTAGGTACTATTTTCTTAGAATAGGCAAGAAGATAGTAGATAAGTCACGTTCTAGATTTTCGGTAATAAAATATCGGTCGGTCGGTTATAGTTTGGTGATCTGGCAGGGACTAGTGGGCCCCTATCAATCGTGGGCCCTGGGCACGTGCCCATAGTGCCCAGTGGGAAAGAGCCTTTCTTGAAAGCTCTATACACTTCTAACTAATAGAGCTTTATTATTTCACAAAGCAGACAGACAGACAGACAGACACACTTTCGCATTTATAATACTAGTATGGACCACAAATAATGTGGCTAACATTTCAATGTGCCAGCGTTAATGGAACGAACAGCAAAGAGGTGTCGTATGTGCCAACAATAAATCCGACACGTGCAATTTACCTGTCTAAGTACGCAGCTGATATATTGCGCCTCTCCCGCTATGACTCCTTTCTTGAAAGCTCTTTACACTGTTAGTCTTTCTCTATTATGATTCTTGAAAAAGAATATCGAAGACGAATCTATAAGGGTTCCGTTTTTTGCCATTCGGCTACGGAACCCTAAAAACCCATGGGAGCTCTTACATTTCACGGGATAAAAAGTTGTTTATGTCAGTCTCCGGGATGCAAGCTATCTCTGTAGCAAATTTTGTCAAAATCTATTTAAGTACTAGATGCCCCGGCCCCGGAGAACTTCGTACCGCCTAACAGTCGATTCTTTTTCAGGCAAAATTTTTAATTTTTCTCTCCGTAATCCTCGTACTTCAAGGAATTAGCGAAATTGGTTCAGCTGTTCTCGAGATTTGCGATCAGTAACACATTCAGCGATTCATTTTTATATATAGAGTTTTATACATTTTTCAGAGAAGAAAATCTTTAACAAGTACCGTTACAACCCGGTCTCTAAAAGCCAAGAAGTGGCTACAGGAAGATGAACAACTACACGCAATAAACTTCACGTGAATCTAATACACGAACACTGTATAGCAAGCGTACAGTTGGGAAAAGCAAATGATGCCAAATCACGCTAAGGAAGTTTTAATTTCAGAAGACTATATTCTACTACAAGTTCCAAGATAAAACGAACGGTGGAGGAAGATCTTCCAATAGTACGCGACAGGTCGAGATGGCTATCGGGGTGGGGACACCCTGCATACCCTACATGCAGCCCCCGCAGCCCCCGCGCCAACCCTGTGCGGGTGTGCGAGGCGTCCCCGCCACTCATACCATATTTTAACGATTACCATCTTAACCTGTCGCGTTAACTGTTACGGTCGAGCCCAGAACACACTGCTCTTGCATATAGTAAACTAGCTGATGCCCGCGACTTCGTCCGCGTGGAATTAGGTTATTCAAAAACCCCGTGGGAACTCTTTGATGTTCCGAGATAAAAAGTAGCCTATGTCACTTTCCAGGTCTTTATCTATACCCATGCAAAAATCACGTCAATCCGTTGCACCGTTGCGACGTGATTGAAAGACAAACCAACAAACAAACACACTTTCGCATTTATAATAAGGGTACTGATGAGAGAAAGAAAGAAAAAAAGAAAAACCTTTATTTCTTGAATTGTGCCACACATTACATGTTGTAACTAAGGGCCGGTTGTTTCAACAAACTTTGACGGACACGTAACCTTTAAATATGGCGCTAAGGAACATAAGTAAAGAAAAAGCGTTGATTCAGCATCTATTAGTGCTAACGTTCGTTAAAAAGTTACGTTTACGTTAACCAGTGCTGGCGCCATTGGTGATCGTCAAATCACTTCGTAACTTCATACTTCTTACAAACGGTATATTTTATTTACAAATTATAATGGAATCAATTTAAATTCGAAGCTTTTAATGCTAGTTTTTTTGAAGATGAAAAAGAATTTGTAAGAAAGAAAAAGTGTTTAAAATGCGAAGTAGCAATATTAATAACTATGTATATAATTTAATATACTTAAAATGAAATAAAAAAGGATACGGAAAAGCAAGTTAATTTTTAGGGTTAGTTTCGCAACCAAAATAACAATGACGAACAGTTTTTTGTACAATGAAGCAACGCACGTAAATTAACAGATGTTAAAGTTCGTCTACGTCTGTTAAATTTTAACGAACGTATCTTACGAAGACCTATGGTTTGAAACAACCGGCCCTAAGACTAGGTTATCCCAGTGCCTCCTCCACTTTGTTGCGATTGTAACATGGCCCTACTGTACGATAGCTAAACTGTGATCTCGGAGTGCACAGTCACGACAGCAAGGATTTATGTGGGACATTTATAATTGCGGCCAAGGAGAGCACCCTTAAGGAGTGAGGAGAAGTGACTCACTCTATCCTTACACAGTTCAACGGGAACTATAGGTTCTCGAATTGTATGTTGTAGTCTGTAAAATTGTGGTTACAGAGATTATAATAGTTATTATCTATATTATTATATATATAAAAGGAAAAGGTGACTGACTGACTGACTGACTGAATGACTGACTGACTGACTGACTGACTGATCTATCAACGCACAGCTCAAACTACTGGACGGATCGGGCTGAAATTTGGCATGCAGATAGCTATTATGACGTAGGCATCCGCTAAGAAAGGATTTTTGAAAATTCAACTCCTAAGGGGGTGAAATAGGGTTTTGAAATTTTGTAGTCCACGCGGACAACGTCGCGAGCATAAGCTAGTTATATTATATAGAGTTTTATCTTACATCCCGGGGAAGGACATATGGCTACTTTTTATTATGTTATCTGTATATATAAAATTCTAAGTTCTAATTGCCTAACTGACTGACTGATTTAGGGAACTATAGGTTCTCGAATGTATATTAACTATACTATAATATATAAAATTCAAAGTCTTGACTGACTTAAATGACTGACTGATTGACTGACTTATAGTATATCAATGCACAACCTAAACAGCTGGTCCTAGAGACATGAAAATACGATGGTGTGTACTTTGTAAAGAGTAGGTATCCACTAAGAAAGTATTTTGCAAAATTCCACCCCTAAGTGGGTTAAATGGGGGATGGAAGTTTGTATGAAAGTCCGTCATTTTTGAAGTTATATCAATGATAATTCGCATTTAACCGCTTACCTCTTCATCATCATCATCATCATCATCAGCCTGTGGACGTCCACTGTTGGACATAGGCCTTCCCTAAAGAGCGCCACCACACCCGGTCCTCAGCCTTCCTCATCCAGCCACTTCCCGCCAGCCTCTTTATATCGTCGGTCCATCGTGCTGGAGGGCGTCCCACACTACGCTTGCTTAAACGCGGTCTCCACTCCAGGACTTTCCGGCTCCAACGGCCATCGCCTCTACGACAGGCATGACCTGCCCACTGCCACATCAGCTTGATAATAGTTTGGGCTATGTCAGTGACCTTGGTTCTCCTGCGGATCTCCTCATTTCGGATCTTGTCCCTCAAGGAAACTCCTCTTACCGCTTCTATATCTACCTCTTACCGCTTCTATATCTACTTATGCTGAATTCTGTGGTTTCAAGTTTCAACTGAAAGTGCCATGCAACTCACGTGTAGGTAATGGACTTTATGAGCACATCACGGGTGCAATTCCGTTGCAAGCGAGTTCTCGAGCAAATGTGTGTTTATGCTTAGCTTCAAGTTTCATTACTTTAAGCTACGACTTCATCATTGTATAAGACTTAAGTACTTACTTGAATTTTTAAAACGTTTAAAGGATGGTTAAAGAGTGAAGGTTTTTCTTTTACAACACTAAGTACCCATTCATAGTTCCATACTAATATTATAAATGCGAAAGTGTGTTTGTCTGCTAGCTTTTCACGGTCCAACAGTTTAACAGATTTTGATGGAATTTGGTACAGAGTTAGCTTACATCCCGGGGAAGGAAAGGAAATTGACATAGGCTACTTTTTATCCCAGAAAATCAAAGATTTCCTACCGGAATTTCCTTTCAATCGATTTATATGAAATTTAGTACAGAGATAGCTGGCATCCCGGAAATTGATATAGGCAACTTTTTATCCCGAAACATCAAAAAAATCCCTCTGGATTAAAAAAAAACAAATTCGCCACGCAAACGAATTCGCGGGCATCAGTAAGTAATACAATAAATATAATGCTCATGGCAAAGTGTGAAAAGGAAAAAGCCTTATAAGTTGTCCCCACTTCACGGGTGAGCTCTCGCCTCGGGTGAGTGCGTCCACTGCTGTGTGCTCACAGAACATTCTCTAAAGCAGGGTACTCACTAGCCGTGTAGCATGTAACGTATCTGATACTGTATCAACCCGTAAGTGGGTATGGCTCGTCCATCGTCACCGCTACGAGCTACGCGTTGCCGTCCACGCGCACACTGCGAGCCGCCGCCGTTGTGTTCTACTCGGCGGGTCACTGCAAACTTACTGCGCTCCACGCGCGACCGGCTCGCAGCGGGCTCGTGCCTCATGTGATAAAAGAAAAAAGCCTTATAAATTGTCCCCACTTCACGGGTGAGCTCTCGCCTCGGGTGAGTGCGTTCACTGCTGTGTGCTAACACAACATTCTCTAAAGCAAGGTACTCACTAGCCGTGTAACATGTTACTTATCGAGATACTGTATAAACCTGTAAGTGGGTATGGCTCGTCCATCGTCACCGCTACGAGCTACGCGTTGCCGTCCACGCGCACACTGCGAGCCGCCGTTGTGTTCTAGTCGGCGGGTCACTGCAAACTTACTGCGCTCCACGCGCGAGCGGCTCGTAGCGGGCTCGTGCCTACGTACTCATGTGATAAAAGAAAAAAGCCTTGTAAGTTGTCCCCACTTCACGGGTGAGCTCTCGCCTCGGGTGAGTGCGTTCACTGCTGTGTGCTAACACAACATTCTCTAAAGCAAGGTACTCACTAGCCGTGTAACATGTAACTTATCGAGATGCTGTATAAACCTGTAAGTGGGTACGGCTCGCCCACGGTCACCGCGTATCATCATACGCATGGCTCAGGTTTGGAATACTCTTCCACGATATGTGTTTCCTACCAATTACAACCCGGGTATCTTAAAAACAAGAGTGACTAGGCATCTTCTAGGTAAACGCGTCCCATCTTAGGCCACATCATCACTTTCCATCAGGTGTGATTGTGGTCAAGCGTTTACCTATAGCTACGAGCTACGTGTTGCCGTCCAAGCGCACACTGCGAGCCGCCGAGTGGCGGTATCACTGCGAACTTCCTGCGGTCCACGCGCGAGCGGCGAGCGGCCGGCTCGTTTGTTACAGTATCAGATACGTTACATGCTACACGGCTAGGTGAGTACCCTGCTTAATGCCTGTCCTCCACCACGCTCCAGCTCGAGTGTTGACTAATACGGATGTAGGGCATTATAGGGCCGTGTCAAATGGCACAGCAAATATCTTGTTGTGTGGGAAGGTTTACTTTTAAAATTTTATTGCTTTATTTTTCCCTACTAATCTCGGAAAATCAAAATCATTGATTGTACTAAAGGAGCGGACTGAAAACGGAGAGGTCGCCGGTTCAACCCCACCCGTTGCACTATTGTCGTACCTACTCCTAGCACAAGCTTTACGTTTAATCTTAGGGGAAAGGGGAATATTAGTCAGCATGTCTAAAACCTCATCATCTAGTCATCTAATCTAAGCTAAGGACATATCAACAAACATTGTTACTATTCAGTAATACTAGATATAAAGATTTGGTAAATCATTCAAAAGCAAAAGTTGATTATTTTTTAGTGATAAGTCTTTTCTGTATGTATATACTATACACGCTGAAGTTTTAAATAAATGTATAATTATTCGGTTGCAAAAAAAAAGTTTACTCATCAAAATTTAATATTACCTTTGTGATTTATCATTATCATACCTACTCAAAACTTAACCTTGATGAAAATTGATAATCTACTTAACGGTGTTTTTGGAAGACTTCCAGAAAAAAGACTTGTAATCTAAATATTATACAAAACGAAAAGGTGACTGACTGATTGACTGATCTATCGACGCACAGCACAAACTACTGGACGGATCGGGCTGAAATTGGACACGCAGATAGCTATTATGACGTATAGGCATCCGCTTAGAAAGGATTTTTGAAAATTCAACGCCTGGGGGTAAATAGCGGTTCGAAATTTGTGTAGTCCACGCGGACGAAGTCGCGGGCATAAGCTAGTAGGTATTACTTAAAAACGTTTCTTAAAAAAACTCGGACAAATTTCATGTATTTTAAATCGAACTTCTATTTTCCGTTTGCGTCAACAAGTCTGTTTGTTATAGCAAGTTTTGTGTTCTAAAGTTCAGGAGAAATACAGAACACAACAGAATAGTTCTCCATCTGCTGACAGCAGCAATGTCGCTCGCAGAACCGCGGGGTTCCCTCGCGTCCGCTTACACAATGCTCTAATTATAAACCCGGGTAAAGACCCCTTACACTGAAACTTTAGCGATGGCGAAGCTATAGCGTATACTTTGCAGCAATGCCGCTCGCAGAACAGCTGCGTTCCCTCGCGTCCGTTTACACAATGCTCTAATTATAAACCCGGGTAAAGACCCCTTACACTGAAACTTTAGCGATAGCGAAGCTATAGCGTATACTTTGCAGCAATGCCGCTCGCAGAACAGCTGCGTTCCCTCGCGTCCGTTTACACAATGCTCGTATTATAAACCCGGGTAAAGACCCCTTACACTGAAACTTTAGCGATAGCGAAGCTATAGCGTATACTTTGCAGCAATGCCGCTCGCAGAACAGCTGCGTTCCCTCGCGTCCGTTTACACAATGCTCGTATTATAAACCCGGGTAAGGACCCCTTACACTGAATCTTTAGCGATGGCGAAGCTACAGCGTATACTTTGCAGCAATGTCGCTCGCAGAACCGTGGGGTTCCCTCGCGTTCGCTTACACAATGCTCTAATTATAAACCGGGGTAAGGACCTCTTACACTGAATCTTTAGCGATAGCGAAGTTATCAATCGGCTGACATCGATGCCACTCGTAGAATTGCGGGGTTTCCTTACGTATGCTTACATAATGTTATTATAAACCTGGATAAAGACCTGATGTTCGGGAGCGATGTGCAGGCTCGACCGTACCAAAGGGAGATCTCCCACCGAGCGGTTGGTTGTGCTCGGTAGCGCCAGCTGGGCTGACGACTGCTTCAAACTGCATAAACCATGCCCTTGGCAAGGCGCGCCAAAACGGCTGTGACTGCACCGAGATTGCAGAAAACTCCGTTAGTGCGAGTACCGTCGGCGGTACATTTGTTCGGGACTGCGTCATGAAATGTTATAGATTGAACAGCGCCATCTAGTTTAGGAACGTAAAGCGCCACTTCCAGAACACGTCTGCCCCATCGGCCGTCGGTTCTGCCGTCTGCGACAACCATGACCTGCCCATTGCCACTTCAGCTTGCTAATCCTTTGAGCTGTCAGTCGCTTTTGTTCTTCTGCGAATTTCCTCGAGATATCCGTGAGAATGATACCCAACATAGCTCGCTTCATAGCGCGCTGTTCGACGTTTGAACGAGGTCAACTGTCAGTGTCCACGATTCGCTTCGCTTTCAGTGTGTAGTGACCAGGAAACTATTTCCGTGATTTTAATTAACGTTTATATCCGCAATGTCATTTTTCAAAGAAGGGTTATAGCGGTGGGTGCAGAGTTTTAACGACTTCTCCGTGAAAATGGTGGGATTAATAGCGATTTTGCCGACGATAACAAGATCGTAAAGTTCTAGTTATCTCTAATATCTATCTATCGGTGTTCTGCAGTATATACAGGGTGTAACCAGAACGCTGGCAAAAACGAAGACAGGTAATAGTACTGATGATCACTGATAATAATTATGATACCACCAAAAAAAACACAAAAAAATAAAATCCTTTATTTTGTTAAATGTCACGATATATCTAACTAATATAAAAGGAAAAGGTGACTGACTGACTGATCTATCAACGCACAGCTCACTAGACGGATCGGGCTGAAATTTGGCATGCAGACAGCTATTATGACGTAGGCATCCGCTAAGAAAGGATTTTTTAAAATCCAACCCCTAAGTAGTCTGTCTGCTAGCTTTTCACGGCCCAAAAGGTTAACCGATTTTGATGAAATTTGGTTCAGGGTTGAATCACCAACAGAGTTATACAGATCCCGGAAAATCAAAGAGTTACCACGGGATTTTTAAAAACCTAAATCCACACGGCAGAAGCCGCGGGCACTAAACTATATTTAAAAAATAAACATTTACTTAACGCTGTGTTAAAAATAACGCGACCAGCTTCATAAAATTCTAGTTGTAAAGAATGTTCGCGAATTATGTGAAAGTATCGTAAATAATAATTTTCATAGTTTGGTTCAAATGTCGGGAAGTTTCCCGAAAGTCGGCGCCGCATGGCGAACTTGATCGCTGAATTTTAATGTGGAAGCTTCCCAAGATTTTAACGTGTCCCCTTTTGTGCTTTTTGAATAAAAAGTCTTATAATCCAAGAGGTAGTGGTAATATTTCCAGAGGCAAAAGTTTATTTATTTTTATTTATAGACTAGCGCTTGGCTGCAATCAGACCCGGCAAGTGATGATGCAGCCTAAGATGGAGAGCGCTTTTCTAGAAGATGATATATAATGAAAGTAGTGATTTTAACCCTAGTCCCAATCAAATGATATTTTAAAATAAAATGTGACAAATTCACAGTTAAGTAGTATATTCCAAAGGTATTCGTGCGCAACGAAGAAATTGTAATATTAAAAAAAAAAGACAAAAAAACGAAGAAATTGCTAGTAATTTACATTAAGTATCGTATTGTATCAGATGTTAAAGAAAGAAAACGTCGTCTCTTACACTATCGCTAGCTTAGCATTCAACTTAAGCATAAGAAAAATGCTCTCTTTTTTCGAAAGCAGCAATATCCATTGATGCTTTTCTATAAAGTTTTCATCAGGTCCGTGAACTAAAGAAGCAATGTAAGCTCACGTTTTCGACTATTGTAAAAGAAGGTAGTAAAAAATTTGCATAGTACGAGAGCCGATATGCAAAAACGTCGACGACAAAACGCTTGAATAAATTTTGAATCCATAATTTACTCCCAAGAAATGTAGGAGAGGACAGCTCAAAGGTACGTTTGAAAGTATGAGAGCTTTTCAATTTAAGTTTTCAGTATTACGAACATGCAGTTTTCTGTTTGAATGAAAACAGAGATTATTTGGCAAATATCTACTTTTTCACGCTCTTATTTTAGTAGGTATGCTGAGGACAAAATAGTTTTAATTATCTATAATATCTTCTATACCTACTTCTATACCTACTAATATTATAAAGAGGTAATGTATGTAAGTTTGTTTGTAGGGGGTAATCTTTGGAAATTGGTTCAGTAGAACCGATTTTAAAAATTCTTACACCAGTGGAAAGCCACATTATTCTTGAGTGACAAAAGTTATATTTTATTTACAAAAAAATTAGAGACCCCTTCGAAAATTGCAACAAAGTGAAAAAAGTCGTCTCATCTGTGAGCTTCCGTAGCGTGCGCTGCGTAAATAGTTAAAGTTACATGGAAACAATGTTCGTTGGAATTGTTTCTCTTAAAATGTTTAAAAAAAAAATTGTCTGGTGGGAGGCTTCGGCCGTGGCTAGTTACCACCCTACCGGCAAAGCCGTGCCGCCAAGCGATTTAGCGTTCCGGTACGATGCCGTGTAGAAACCAAAGGGGTATGGGTTTAATAAAAACTGCCATACCCCTTCCAGGTTAGCCCGCTATCATCTTAGACTGCACCATCACTTACCATCAGGTGAGATTGCAGTCAAGGGCTAACTTGTATCTGAATTAAAAAAAAAAAAAAACTGACTGACTGACTGACTGACTGAATGACTGACTGACTGACTTACTGACTGATCTATCAACGCACAGCTCAAACTACTGGACGGATCGGGCTGAAATTTGGCATGCAGATAGCTATTATGACGTAGGCATCCGCTAAGAAAGGATTTTTGAAAATTCAACTCCTAAGGGGGTGAAATAGGGTTTTGAAATTTTGTAGTCCACGCGGACAAATCGCGAGCATAAGCTAGTAAAATATAAAAGCCCCTAAATAAATAAATAAATTATGACAACTTGATAAAACAGCAGAATTAAATGCCCTCTTGCAATAGTTATTAGCATGTTAATTTTATACACTCAGTATACTCACTCCCAGCTTCCATCAAGGTTGCATCTGCTAAGCCTCTTACGTACTTAAGTTACTCTCAGAATTTGAGAATTACTCAACATACTTAATCTCTACTGTGAGCAGAAAATGCTCTATTTTATGTTAAAACATAATTTACGTTAACATTTTTACGGTATTTTTTTTTTTGAAAATCGGTGAGTAGGGAAAATTTTCAAAAACTCCTGAAACAAGCAATGCTGTATTTTTGCCCGAAAGCCCAAATACTAATTAATTTTCATAAAAAGAAAAATATTTTCATAAAAATTTTCATCCCAAATTTAAGTGTAATTTCTTGAAATCCTGTAACATAATATATTTCTTTAATTTTTAACCAAAATCCCAAATACTAAAAAATGACGGACTTTCATAATTTTCAGCCTCTATGTTAAATAGAGGAGGAAAAGGATGAAAGTTCCTTTTGGGGTATAATTTT
This sequence comes from Maniola hyperantus, assembly GCF_902806685.2. NCBI lineage: Eukaryota > Metazoa > Arthropoda > Insecta > Lepidoptera > Nymphalidae > Maniola > Maniola hyperantus. The sequence goes on from NC_048539.1 coordinate 713,506, forward strand.
CAAGAATCCTTTCTTAATGGATGCCTAGACCATAAAGAAGGCTACCGTCAAAATTTCAAGTTTCTAACCCCAGCGGCCGTAGAAGAACATCGTGTCTAAAGAATTTACGCCAATGGTAGGGGAAGACCTCTTTTTTCGAGCAGCTTGCGTCCAAGGTGCAGATAGATATGGTTGCCAATCTCTGATAGGAGACGGCACTTCAAGAAGAAGAAGATTCCCAGCGGATTGTGCTATGCCTTGACAGATAAGGCAGTCAGTCAGTACAAGTCTTTATATACTAGCTTATGCTCGCGACTTCGTCCGCGTCGACTACACCAAACTCCTATTTTTAGGGTTGAATTTTCAAAAATCCTTCTGAGCGAATGCCTACATCATAATAGGGTTTTGAAATTTGTGTTGTCCAAGCGGACGAAGTCGCGAGCATAAGCTAGTTTTATATATTTAGACACCTATAGATTTATAGCTAAATCTGTGTAGTTAAACAAAAAGAAGGTATAGTCTTTCAAGACCGTTAACTGATAATATTGGTTTAAGCATTCAGTAGTTGCAAAGTTTTAAGCTGCTTACAACCTCAGCAAACTAACAAACGAAACGAAAGCCACTACAATAAGGCGCCTCGAGGACTTGGCTGTCAGCTGATCATACTCATAATATTATGAATGTGAAAGTTGTGATGTTTGTTCTATTTCACGTCACAATGACTGTACTGATCTGTACTGATTTTGGAATTTGTAGGGAGTCAAGAAGGCGCCCCGGGAAAGAGCCTCCGAGCAAGTACCGAACGGGCGCCCTCCCGCGTTTCGGCCGCATATAACCGCAAAGTTGATGGGGCCATATGAGGTGGTAGGTTGTACTGATTTGACTGAAATTCGAAGTAGAGATAGCTTGTATCCTGAGTTAAGACATAGGTTACTTTTTATCCTGGAAACTTAAAGAGTTCCCGCGGTATTTTAAAAAACCTATATCTACATGGATGCATGAAGTGATGAAGCTAAATGAAGCCAAACTAATAAAGTTTTGGGCATCATTTTGTCTATATATATATATATATATATAAAAGGAAAAGCTGACTGACTGACTTAGACTTTAGACTTTAGACTTTTAATATAGGCTAGAACAATAATTTTCATTTATAATTTTCCATCCGGTTTGAGTAGGTACCATTATTTTAATTTAGTTTTTCTGACCTAGGGTACGGCAATAACTACCTATTCATACTTTATTGCAGTATAATATATTCATGTTTTTTAGAATACATTAAGTGAAGCTACATTGCTATAGTTAATTAAAAGGCCCTTGCCCCTTCTTATTTGATATTTTTAACTAACAAAATAATATTAAGTATAAGTACCTATGAGACTGACTGATCTATCAACTCACAGCTCAACCTACTGGACGGATTAGGCTGAAATTTGGCATGCAGATAGCCATTATGACGTAGACACTATACATCCGCTAAGAAAGGATTTTTGAAAATTCAACCCCTGAGGGGGTAAATTAAGGGTTTGAAATTTGTGTAGTCTACGCGAACGAAGTCGCTGGAATAAGCTAGTATTATTATAATTTTAATATATAAAAGGAAAAGGTGACTGACTGACTGACTGACTGATCTATCAACGCATAGCTCAAACCACTGGATGGATCGGGCTGAAATTTGGCATGCAGATAGCTATTATGACGTAGGCATCCGCTAAGAAAGGATTTTTGAAAATTCAACCCCTAAGGGGGTGAAATTTGTGTAGTCCACGCGGACGAAGTCGCGAGCATAAGCTAGTATTAGAATAAAAATGAAACGGAAAAAGTTGACGAAATTTACGACAGTGACTGCTTGATCATTTATATTTTGGCTGCTTAGTTTGTGGGAGCCCTAAGTACAGACCATGGTCGAAATCCTAAGCTTATGCTTGTTGACTTTACTTGTGTATTTGCCCAAAGTTGCCAAACTTTGCAACCGCAAATGCGAGTAACTTGTACAAGTTATGCCCCTTGGAAATGTTGACGCAAGCGAGCGAACTTGCCGCTAAGTATAATGTCGCTATTCTCGTGTCTTGTTTGATCTGGATGTTTTAATTTGTACCTTTATTCAATTGTAGCTTGGTTTGTTGTTTTTATGAAGGCGAAAACGGTTGTCAAATCGCAAAAATGCTTTAACTTTGAAGACGATTGTTTATTTTTCTAAAGCATTACCAGCTATTAAATACATGTACTTAATTAAAAAGTTCAGTTTGTGAAGATCACAATAAGCTAGTATTAGAACAAAAAAAACAAAAAAGTTGATCTAGATGTTTTAATTTGTACCTTGATTCAAAAGAGTAAAATCAAATCAAATGGTTTATTCAAAATAATAAATTACATTTTTTGCAACTCCCTTGTTGCATTTTGTAAGATGATATAGTGGTGATCATTTTTACGCGAACTTAAAAACTAAAGCTACGAGGGTTCTAAACGCGCCCAGGTCTGAGAAGAGCCCACAACAAACTCAGTCTTGTCTTGGTCTTGGACTGTAGTACTAAAATGACGTGATTTTTTTGTATAGCGGTAGTTCGTGGGGCTAGAATTCATTAGTTAAAGATAATAATTTAAAAAAAAACGATGATTTTATTCATTTTTAAAATAATTAATTATTAACGTCACGCTGTACGGCAAGCGATATTAATGACGTCACATAGCGTAAACAACAAATATTTTTCATTTTTTTTACAATAAAAAATATTTTCCAGCAGAATAATTATCTATTATTATGTAAAAAATTGTCGTTTCCGGATTACGTCATTATTCACCTTCCGTACAGTGCAGCGTGACGTTCGTGTATAAAATAAACAAAAAATCATTTTTTAAAATTAAAAAATGATTTTTTTTACTAGATCCATAAACTACCGCTGTACAAAAATTCACGTCATTTTATTACTACAGTCCAAGACCCTAATGAGGCTTTTGTGGTCACAAAACTCAAGTATTTTTCTCAGTATTTTAAAACAAAACCATGTAGACTAGCAAAAATAATATTATCAAAAAGCTTTCTATTATTTCGCTAACAAAATTCTATACAAAGAGAGTTTCTAAACAAAGAAAATTGTATGAAGAATTCGTGTCCAGGAATTTATAGCACGAATAAATTGTTAGTAAATAAATATAGTAAATAAGCATTTATATCGGAACGGAATAAATATTGCTATTATGCGGAAGTCCGTAAATTGTTATATGCACATTATGGTACAAGTATGGGATAGAGTGTATGTCATGATAGGCCAAGCCAGGTCCCAAGATACAAGCTACAACGATTATTATCTTACTATTAATAGGCAGTGGTACGACCGCCGACGATGAACGAGAAACGAGTAGAACTAGAAACTATAAACGAGTTGGCGATCAGCGGGAAGCGAGTTTGTAGTTTGGATAGTTTTTTCGCCGGGCTATAAGCGAGTGTGCAAGTGCGACGAGCGATTACTCGCGCCATTCGCCCGCAGTCACTTACACGCGCGCGCGTTACACGTATTTAAGCGAGCGAGCATTGCTGAACGAATATCGCTGAGCGAGTTTATTTTTGAATGCTCGTCGCTCATCGACAAAACTAGTAAAGCGAGTCGTCGCTGGCAGTGTGAACAGTCAGAGAGCAACTTTTGATATATGCATCTCTTTCGTTTACACGAAATGTACATTTATTGTGCGTTTCTTGAGAAAGAAAATCGCCGATAGTTAGTCGTTTTCTCGCCGGCGCGGTCGGACCACTGCCTTAGTATTGCCATGGCGCTGGAACCATGTCTCATTAACATCATAATGACGTCATTTTGACGTCAGCCGAAATAAAAATATACCATCAGCTCGAAACTTCAGTCTAGTGCTAACGTCAATCTTGTTGTTCTATTTCCCCACTAGGAGGACAGACGCAAGGCCGTGGCCGTGATGATGATTGTTTGTCAGTCAGTCATGATATATATTTTCATTTTATTTAGATTAGGAGACCGAAGTCAATTGTCTCGAGCTTCAAGATGTTGGATTGAAAAATGATCGTTGTAATATTTTTTTTTACTTCGCTTGTTCCTTACACCGCTTCAGCCACGCCGGTCAAATTCTTGAATTGCAGTATCTATGCTGGGAAGCAATCGTTTGGCGACGCGCCAGCTTCCTAGCTCCCTTCACCAGAACAACTCCGCTGCTTTTGCCTACTATAATGCCGAGACAATTGGTTCCATGTTATCTTGTTGTCCTTTTTCCTTGGCCGCCATAGTGTCCGTGTAGATTATGTTTTGATAAACTGCAGACATAATATGGTAAGCAGTAGGTATGTCGATTTTTTCACGGGTATAGTTTTTGCATTTCACGAAGGCGAGTGGCTCATGCTTGTGTTTGAGTCGTATCGGTACAAGTAAGGTGAAGTATGTGTGCGTTTGCGAGCGCTTCCTCGCGACTGATTGGTCCGACATGCACGCACACTAACGCAATGTTCATGTATACGACGTAACCACAAGTAAAGTTCACTCGCCTTCGTGAATTGTAAGAACTGTATCAGCAATATACATATTGGTAATACATATTGGTATTCACTAGTTTTTTAGGGTTCCGTGACTCAAAAGGAAAAAGGAACCGTTATAGGATGACTTTGTTGACTGTCTGTCGGTCTGTCTGTCGTTTCTGTCAAGAATATAATAAGAGTTGAAGAATAGACACCCATATCAAAAGTAGAAGGATTGTTATACATATCATAATGTAGAAATAATTAATTAGGGTTCCGTACCTCAAAAGGAAAAACGGAACCCTTATAGGATCACTTTGTTGTCTGTCTGTCTGTCTGTCTGTCCGTCTATTATTTTTTACATGGCATAATCTTGTTTCTATATCAAATATTTGAAAAGAGCAACCGCCGAGTTTCTTGCTGGTTCTTCTCGGTAGGAAAGGCATTCCGAACCAGTGGTAGATGCATCTAACTATTTGAAAGTACTTGTAAAAGTATATTTGAATAAAAAAGATTTTTTTTTTTTTTGTATCTCCCACAGCCAACTATCTTGTATTATGTCACTAACAGTCGCCAGAGCGGTTGGGTACTGTGCGCTGAGTCGCCTAATCGCGTGTCAGTACCGAGCACGCTGCGGACACCGCTTTATTTTCCGCTGTCTTGAAGTCTTCAAATTGCTGACGAAGCAATTTCTCGAGAGGACTTTTTTACAATTATATCTACTCAAGGAAGCTCGAGTAGATATAATTGTTTTGTGAAGTCTGCCCGCACTTTTTTTATTTTATTAATGGCTGATGCTCGCGACTTCATCCGCGTGGATTTAGGTTTTTAAAAATCCCTCGGGAACTCTTTGATTTTCCGGGATAAAAAGTAGCCTATGTTCTTCCCCGGGAGCTATATCTGTACCAAATTTTTTTAAAATCGGTTGAACGAATGGGCCGTGAAAGGCTAGCAGACAGACAGACAGAGAGACACACTTTCGCATTTATAATATTAAGTATGTACATAGCTTTTGACGGCATTCCGAAACAGTGGTAAATTAAAACTATCTGACTATTCATAAGCACTTTTAAAAAGTTTACATGAATAAAAAAGCATTCTATTCTATTCTATTCTATTCTATTCTATTTGGTTCCTTGTATAATTAAAGCATGTTTATTATAAGTCACGCAAGCATTGTAAAAACATTTCTATAAATAAACTTTATGAAAACGCCTCCGGATAGAAACCAGAGCAATGCGAAACTTGGAGTTAAGTTCCGGGAACGTTTACACAACGGGATAAACTTGTAGCAAACAACATGTTTCACTGACCTCCTTACAAATATATAAGATTACATTTAGTCACAGAATATATAATTCATTATAATTACTATTTTACTTATTTAAAAAAAAATATGCCTTGCTAGCCTCAATAAGACATGATTTTATTCAAATTTCGGATTTACAGAAAATCTAATCTTGTACAAAGCGTAAAAGATGTTTCTATAAGTCCCGCAAATTTCTAATCGCGTGGCCGCCATTTTAGCTACGTTAGCACTAGACTGAAGTTTCGAGCTGATGGTATATTTTTACTTAAATAGACGTCAAAATGACGTCATTTCGATATTAATGAGACATGGTTCCAGTGCAATAGCAATTTGCGGGACTTATAAGTATACTAGCTGATGCCCGCGACTTCGTACGCGTGGAATTCGACTTTTTAAAAATCCCGTGGGAACTCTTTGATTTTCCGGGATAAAAAGTAGCCTATGTCACTTTCCAGGTCTTTAACTATACCCATGCAAAAAATCACGTCAATCCGTTGTACCGTTGCGACGTGATTGAAGGACAAACCACCAAACCACCAAACCAACAAACCAACAAACAAACACACTTTGCATTTATATAAGGGTACGGATACCAACTACATGCAAATTGTGGAACCAATTCCCTTAGGCGGTGTTTCCACTAGATTTCAACATGGGGTTATTCAAGCGGCAGATCAAAAAATTCAAAGGCCAGCAATGCATTGGCGGTTTCTTTGGTGCTGCAAAATGTTCATGAGTAGCGGTAATCACTTAACATCAGGTGACCCGCCTGCTTGTTTGCTCGCTATTTTTATTTTAAAAATCTGTATGAAAATGTCTCCGGATAGAAACCAGAGCAATGCGAAAATTGGAGTTCAGTTCCGGAAACGTTTACACAACGGGATAAACTTGTAGCAAACTACATGTTGCACTGACCTTACAATTACATAAGATTCAATTTAGTTATCATAATCATCACTACTTTACTTCATCATCATCATGATCAACCCACCGCTGGCTCACTACAGAGAACGGGTCTCCTCTCAGAGTGAGAAGGGTTTTGGCTATAGTTGGCCACGTTGACTATGTGTGGATTGGTAGACTTCACGCAACTTTGAGAACAGTATGCAGAACTCTTAGGCATGTAGCTTTACTCACGATGTTAGCAAATAAAATCAAAATGCGTTTTACCTATTTTAGCGTTCAGTGGCGTGCACAGGGTACAAAGCCAGGGTAGGCATTTGTTAAGTTGGTACTTATTTATTGGCAGGTCATAATGAAGAATAAGCACTGAGCTAGTTCTACTAGGGTAAGCAGTGATTTTATGCCTCTATGACATGCACGCCACTGTTAGCGTTTAAACTATCGACTTTCTGATCCCATCCACTTTTCCGATTTTGACGTTAATTTTTATCCCGGAAAATCCAAAAGTGCCCACGTGATTTTTACAAAAGAAAAATCCACGCGTACGAAATCACGGGTATTGTCTAGTGAATAAAAACTGGCCAAGTGCGAGTCAGGCTCGCGGACCGAGAATCCCGTACTACAGTCGTATTTTTTCGACATATTTTTGCACGATGAATCAAAAACTGTTAAGTATGCTTAAATATAAATAAAATTCTGTTTCAGAATGTACAGACAGACAGATGGACGGACGGACACCACACCGCACCACACCACAGCGCACCGCACCGAACTGCACCGCACCGAACTGCACTGCACCATACTGCACCGCACCACATCGCACCGCACCGCATCGCATCGCACCGCACCGAGCACTAGCACTCAGGTACGGAACCCTTCTAAAAGAATAACATCTAAAGAAAATCTGAAAGGAAATGCAAAAAAATATCTCTATTCTAAAATTTAATTTTCCTGAATGCAAAATAGACGCATTTCTAAAGTACTCGTAGAAAGGAAACTATTACGTGGATGCAACAATAGTTTGTTGTATTCGTAGCATTGAGGTTACGGAGCGAACAGACAAACAGATAGTATAATATATATACAGACTTGCTTGAATGAATATTAAACTTCTAGTTCGTATATTGTTCACGTTGAAAACGATAAGGTACGGATTCTTTTTAGGGTTCCGTACTTCAAAAGGAAAGACGGAACCCTTATAGGATCATTTTGTTGTCTGTCTGTCTGTCTGTCTGTCTGTCAAGAAACCTACAGGATATTTCCCGTTGACCTAGAATCATGAAATTTGGCAGGTAGATAGATCTTATAGCTGACATTTGGGGAAAAATCTAAAAACCGTGAATTTAGGGTTAGATCACACAAAAAAAATTAAATTGTGGTCATGAACTAATAATTAGTATTTTCTACTTTCGAAGTGAGTTACTATATCAAGTGGGGTATCATATGAAAGGTCTTCACCTGTACATTCTAAAACAGTTTTTTATTTATTTTTATGCATCATAGTTTCTGAATTATCGTGCAAAATGTCGAAAAAATACGACTGTAGTACGGAACCCTCATTGCGCGAGCCTGACTCGCACTTGCCCGGTTTTTTTTAATGAAAATTTTACAAACTCTATACGGGATGGCTCGTAGTTGTACCTAGTTCTAATCCATACTGATATTATGAATGCGAAAGTGTGTCAGTCTGTCTGCTAGCCTTTCACGGCTCATCCGTTCAACTGACTTTGACGAAATTTGGTACAGCGATAGCTTGCATCTCGGGGAAGGACATACGATACTTTTTATACCGGAAAATCAAAGACTTCCCACGGGATTTTTAGAAACCTCAATCTTTTTGTCCCGGAAAATGAAAGAGTGCGATTTAAAAAAACCTAAATCTCTATCTCTCATCTAGTTTCTAATATTGTAGAAGTTTTCATTTCGTAGCAATTTGCCTCACAAATCGGATCAGGCTGTGGGGCCATCGGCCTCGCCAGACGATGAAATCTAGACTTTTAACTAAACGGATTAGGTACCTAGGTAATCAGACTGCATGTGTCCTAGATTTACTTCTGAAATATCATGAGCATATATGTATGCTTTTGTAGTTTTACATATTAGGGCGTTTGTGCACTCATCGTGTGAAAAATAGTATGTAAAATATTGCATGGAATGTAGTATGGAGTAGGATTAGTATAGAAGTATGGATAAGGATGAATTACTTATTAAGTGTTTTTTTTTATTTGTCAAAGAACCGCCCACAGAATTACACACTTAAAATTACATAAAATGTTTTTGAGTTTTATAGGTCACGAGTAACTCAATTTACGGACGGTCGTACATTAAAATAACATAACCTAAAGAACATGGAATATACCTAAGCTATAAAATACAAAATGAATACCTACTAAGAGAATATTATAATGAAATGAATACTAAGTTTAATTAAAAAAATATATATTAGCCAAGTTAAATGTCTAATATTCCCCTTTCCTCTCCAATTAAGCGTCAGGCTTGTGCTAGGAGTAGGTACAACAATAGTGCAACGGGCGGGGTTTGAACCGTCGCGACCTTTCGGTTTTCTGTCCACTCCTTTACCGGTTGAGCTATTGAGGTTCTAGTTATGTAATATATTATACAATATACTTACACCTAGGGCCTGACATAATAATTATCCTACTGAGGAATCAAGTGATTTAAGTAGCTTGAGTTTAAATTTAGGCAATTTATCACAAAACAGATCGAAGGTCTTGTCCTTGCCTAAAAATTCCTTCTATGTATTACTAAACCTAGATATTAACGAATGACGACCTAGATTGGTTCTGCTGAATCTTGTGAGTATTGAAATGAAATGAAATGAAATGAAAATCTTTTTTATTCGTATATTACAAGATATACCCGCAAAACTTTTTCAAATAGTCCAAATTATTATCCTTTGTTCAAAAGTTTAGTAGATAAAGGATATTCAACCTTCCAATCAAACTTTAGACTCGCGATTGGTATCAGTTCTAATTTATGGGACAAATTGCCCATAAAAATCTTAGTACTTTGCAGTAAAATGACCGCATTAAACGTTACTTTTACAGTTAGCTCTATAAATGATTTAGGGTCTTCTAAAACTTTTTATGGTATCATAAGAAAATGTTCAAGAGTAATTTGTTAAATTTTTGTGGTATCATTTTTTCTAATCTTTTTTAGTTTTTGTTGTAAAGCTATTTTTTCATCATCATAATATAATACCTATAATATATTTGTTTCAGAAATAGATTATTATCAATGATTATATATAATATCTGTCGACGGCTTTACTCACGTATTTAGTCGCCGTAAGGCAGACTAGTTTCGAACCCATCCGGGGTCCTTTTTCAAGGGAGTCAGTTCGCGCACGCATCACGGTTGAGACATATTTTAATGTAGATATTTGTGAGTGTATTTTGCCGGCCAGCTCGTAAAGTTCCAGCGAGAAGAACAAGAAAGAGGGTAGTTCGCTATGACCCTTGACAGATCGAACTTCATCTCTCGCAGCATCGCAGTCCCGTCGTGACCACGGCCCGTGCAATTAGGTTCAAATATCGACAAATAAAAACGTCAAAGTAATCGTGGTATGTACATGTTATCTTCTTAAATCTATAGGTACTAATATTATAAAGAGGTAATGTCGTTAAGTTTGTTTGTAGGGGGTAATCTTTGGAACTAGTGAACCGATTTTAAAAACTCTTTCACCAGTAGAAAGTTACATTATTCCTGAGTGACATAGGCTAAACGGGATCTTTAAAAACCTAAATCCACACGGGCAAAGCCGCGGGGATCAGCTAGTATAATATAAAAGGTAAAGGTGACTGACTGACTGACTGATCTATCAACGCACAGCTCAAACTACTGGACGGATCAGGCTGTTTGGCATGCAGATAGCTATTATGACGTAGGCATCCGCTAAGAAAGATTTTTGAAAATTCAACCCCTTAGAGGGTAAAATAGGGGTTTGAAATTTGTGTAGTCCACGTGGACGAAGTCGCAGAGATAAGCTCTTAATATACAAATGAAATAGGTACGAAGTATACTTATTAATAAATTGTGAAAATCGAGATAAAATTCAATATTTTTAAACCCTTCACATAAAAATCTAAAAACAATTACTAACTAAGAACAAAAAAATTGTTAAAAAAAAAGATTCCGACGAATTGAGAACCTCCTCCTTTTTTTGAAGTCGGTTAAAAAGGCTTCCGCTCATAATTTATGCGAGAGCAACTCGAAAAGGACACTCGAAACCTCTTCAAGTCTTTATAAGTTTCTGTTTGAATTTCTAACTTGTTCAGGGAGCTTCTTGGAGTTCCGTACGTACATCTAAAGGGAAAAAGGAATCTTTATAGGACCATTTCGTTATCCGTCCGTCCTTCTACTTGTCTGTCAAGACTCTTCTTCTTAGTTCACTCTGCTTCTTCTCAAAAAAACCGGCCGAGTACGAGTTTGACTCACGCACCGAGGGCACAGTCGTGTTTTTTCGACATTTTGCAAGATAAATCAAAAACTATTATGCATAAAAATAAATAAATAAATATACAGGTAAAACCATTGATGTTGGAATCCCCCGGTAAAACCCTTTCATATGACACCCCACTTGGTATACTTATTTTACTTAGGGTCTGTTTCACAATCGCCAGATATACTTTATCTATCGGATAAATATGACGCTTTGACGGATTTTCAATACAAAAACTGTCATGACGTCAAATTTATTCGTTAGATAAAGCTTATCTGGAGGTTGTGAAACAGGCCCTTAGAAAATTGAAAATACTAATTATATTATGTAGGTACATGAACACATTTTAATTTTTTTTTAATGTAATCACAGATTAATGGTTTTCGGATTACATTTACTTGTGCTATAAGCCAGGTACATTTCATGATTCTAGGTCAACGGGAAATAGGCTGTAAGTTTTCTTGACAGACACGATGGACAGACGGACAGACAGACAGACAGACAACAAAATGATCCTATAAGGGTTTATTTTTCCTTTTGAGGAACGGAACCCTAAAAACGCGTGAAGGTATCAATTACAGATTAATATCAATTATAATGTACTAGCTGATGTCCGCGACTTCGTTTGCGTGTATTTATGTTTTTAAAATCCAGTAGGCTGATTTTCCGGGATAAAAAGTAAGCTATGTCCTCTCCAGGTCTTTAACTATACCCATCCAAAAAATCGACGTGGAAACTGCAAAAATTGTGTATTTTGCCTATTTCCACAGTATTATGTCTTACGGAGTCTTGCTGTGGGGTAAAGCGGCAGATATTGGGAAAATATTCGTATTACAAAAAAGGGCAATACGTGCAATTTATAATTTAAAACCGCGCGATTCCCTACGAGAGATATTTAAGGAAATAGGTATTCTTACAGTAGCTTCCCAATATATTTACAATAATATAATTTTTGTACGACAAAACATTCACAGTTACAAAAAAATCAGTGATCTCCATGATAGGCAAACTAGAAACAAAAATAAGCTAGCTACTCCTGCGCTCCGCCTGTGGAAGGTGCGAAAGTCATTTGTGGGAATGAGTGTAATATTTTATAATAAAATTCCACAAGCAATTTTAGACTTGCCTTTACACAAGTTTAAAAAATGTGTTAAAAGTATGCTCCTAAAAAAAGCATATTATACAGTCGCAGACTATGTAACCGATAAAAAAGCTTGGATTTGACTCGCTCCAGCAATGCACGAGGCTGCAATGGCTTGTATAGTACGGTATAATAACATTGTAAATTGAAAAATTAAAAAGAGCAACCGCCGAGTTTCTTGCTGGTTCTTCTCGGTAGGAACGGCATTCCGAACCAGTGGTAAATTAAAACTACCTGACTATTCATAAGCACTTTTAAAAAGTTTACATGAATAAAAAAACATTCTATTCTATTCTATTCTATTCTATCACATCGATCCGTCGCGTTGCTCCGTCGCAACGTGATTGAAGGACAAACCAACAAGCAAACACACTTTCGCATTTATTATATGGGTAGTGATTCCAAGATACGGAACCCTCAATGCGTGAGTCTGATTTGCACTTGGCCGGTTTTTTCTCATGTTGTTAAAAGGTTCAATAAAAATAAGAACTTCCAAATTGAATTGTTATTGAATTTCAGGGACGCTCGACTGTTCATTTATTTTCGTTCACAAGGGATACTTCTAAGTATACCCTACTAAAGGTCATTTAATAATAGCTTGGTAGTTAAGACCTCGGCCTCCTGTTCAGGGGGTCTGGGGTTCGATCCCGGGCACGCACATCAGACTTTTCAGAGCTATGTGCGTTTTAAGGTGGTTTGATAGAACCAGCCGCGAAAATTCAAATTTTAGTTAGTTTTTCGGAAATAGTAGACTAATCATACATCGAAGGCTTATGGTAATGAGTTTTGCGGGCATAACATTTATGCATCTACATGTTTTTTCATAAAAACTTTGGTCAAAAATACTCCTTTACTTCATATTTGTGCAAATCTGGGAAAATTGTGCCTAATTGCGGTGAAATTAGAGCCACTTTATGAATGAACTAGCTGATCCCCGCGGCTTCGCCCGCGTAGATTTAGGTTTTTAAAGATCCCGTATAGCCTATGTCACTCAGGAATAATGTACCTTTCTACTGGTGAAAGAATTTTTAAAATCGGTTCAGTAGTTCTAAAGATTACCCCCTACAAACAAACTTAACGACATTACCTCTTTATATAATACAACGGGCCGTGCAGCAGAAATCGTAATATTTTAATTTCGCCATAACTTCAAAACCAAACGTCCAATTTTAATCATTCAAAGACCAAATATTATCTCCATAAACTGTTCTTAGTGATGAAATCATTTATTTGATAAGGATTAATAGCATGAGTAAAATAAACGCGTTTAAATGTAGTCCAAAAAAATTCAAGATTTTTAAATAAAAAATGGTTGCTGTGCCTCACTCGACATAGATGGGTATAGTGTGTCGCGGACTTTTTTGTAGATATTTATAAGATCTACAATTAATTAGAACATTTTATGGTTCTATCTTTATAGTTTAGGCAGCGTACGCAAAATAAGTAACTTTTCTGGTTGATTTTTTACACCTTGTGTCCGAAAAACCCAAATATCTTACGGAATCCTATTTTTTTCCAAAATAAAATATAGCCTATGTTACTCGTGGATAATGTAGCTTTCGAATGGTGAAAGAATTTTTAAAATCGGTCCAGTAGTTTTTGAGCCTATTCAGTACAATCAAACAAACAAACAAACAAACAAACAAAGTTTTCCTCTTTATAATATTATTATATATTATATATTATATAGTGTAGATGAATGAATTATTTATTCAATAAAATGCAGGTACAATAGGTTGAAACAATGTTTGATGAGCCTTATACATTTTACCGTAACTGGTGTTTGAATATTATTACCTTAAATTAAAAACATAAAAATAAGCAGGAATTAAAATACAAGTTATACATAGACTTCATAGGTACAATCAAAACAAAATATTAGTAATGAATAAAATGTCAACATAATAGAAGTCCAAATTAATTATTGTTAATAACTTAAAATATCCTTATCCGTTACATAGTCCTTAATGTCGTAGTAAAGTTTATGGGCAAGTGTGTTGAAAAGACTACTATTATTATATCCTCGCATGATTATACATTAAAGAGACTTTGTAGGCTTTGGATCCAGTAATGTAAATCCACCTTCGACCCTCTGGTAACAATAATTAATATTTCGAGTTATCTTACACGAGCGACTGTTATTTGAAACATTTTCATATTATTGTTTTAGCATGGAACCCTATAAGGACCCATAGGCCCGCTCATTTATGTACCAAAGGTTATCCATCCATACTAATATTATAAATGCGACAGTGTGTCTGTCTGTCTGGTAGCCTTTCACGGCCCACCCGTTCAACCGATTTTGACGAAATTTGGTGCAGAGATAGCTTGCATCCCGGGGAAGGACATAGGCTACTTTTTATCCCGGAAAATTAAAGAGTTCCCACGGGATTTTCAAAACCTAAATCCACGCGGACGAAGTCGCGGGCATCATCTAGTTTGAAATATTTTAAACGACATCTCTGGCGCAATAGTGGTTATTGTGATCTTATGTCCCAGATTCGATTTCGTGCAGACATTGCTAATTGCAAAATTTCATTATTCTAGGTCAACGGGAAGTAGGTACTCTATAGGGTTTGATGATTGATTCCCTTGACAGATACGATAGACAGACAACAAAGTGATCCTATAGGTAAGAGTTCCTATAGGTAGATGCAGATGACAATTCAAAAATACTTGTAAAAGTTTAATTGAGTAAAAATATTTTTTATTTATTTATCTTTGAGTTACGGAACCCTAAAAACTGCATTATTTCTCTTTCTCGGGGATAACAGCAACAACAGTGCTCTCTTATATTACTGGCAAAACAATTGTTCGTTTCAAAAATACGCTAGAAATATTATTTTTCTAAAGAAAAGAGATCGAAACTGTTAGTGAATTTTTTACGTTCTTATTTGTCAAAGGGCAAAGGCAGGGCGATGATTAAAGATGGCGTGTTTCCCAAAAGAATATCATATTTCTGTCGAGTCTATTATAATGAGAAATACGAAATTCAAATAATCCTTGACACAAAATTTGGGGGAGTCATGGGGGAGTCATATGACACCACAAGTTTTACTTATTTACCCAGTCTTCAATTGGTGAGAAAATCAGGTCAAAGTTACAGTTTAGTAGAAAAACAGTGATATTTTATGTACTACTTGACCCTCTCTTACTTCATCATCGTTAACCGACAGAGGTCCACAGCTGGACATAGATCTCTTGTACAGACTTGCCATGGCTTTGCGTCACCGCCCGAATCCAGGCCCGAGGTGCTAGAATGCTGGCTAGACGTTGGGGTCCCATTCCCAAGGTGCTAACACCAATTCTAGCACCTTGGGACCCCGACGTCTAGTTTTTTCGAACTAAGTATGTAGGGTACATACTCCATCCATTCCCACTTCAGTTTCGCAACCCGTTGAGCTCTATCAGTTATTTTGGTTCTCCTCATTTCTAATTTGATCACGTAGAGAAACTCCGACCGTAGGTCTCTCCATTGCCCGCTGAGTAAATCTGAGCTTTCTTATGAGGCCCATAGTTAGTCACCGTCTACATCTAAATATATAAAAGGAAAAGGTGACTGACTGACAGACTGACTGACTGACTGACTGATCTATCAACGCACAGCTCAAACTACTGGACGGATCGGGCTGAAATTTTGCAAGCAGATAGCTATTATGACGTAGGCATCCGCTAAGAAAGGATTTTTGAAAATTCAATCCCTAAGGGGTTAAAATAGGGGTTTGAAATTTGTGTAGTCCACGCGGACGAAGTCGCGAGCATAAGCTAGTCTAAATATATAAAAGGAAAAAGTGACTGACTGACTGACTCACTGATCTATCAACGCACAGCTCAAACTACTGGACGGATCGGGCTAAAATTTGGCATGCAGATAACTATTATGACGTAGGCATCCGCTAAGAAAGGATTTTTGAAAATTCGACTCCTAAGGGGGTGAAATAAGGGGTTTGAAATTTGTGTAGTCCACGCGGACGAAGTCGCGAGAATAAGCTAGTAATATACAAAAGTATACACTGAAAGAAGATATAACATATCTACATGGGTACTACCCTCCTAGGCATGGTTGATGACCTAGGTAATACATTTAGCCAAAAGTCTAGCTTTCATCGCCGTACAGCGAGAGGATTGGATGCACGCAGACTGATTTGATTTTGAAGGCAAATTGCTATGAAATGAAAATTTCAGACCTTCCCGTGAGTTTAATATCACGTGAAGTGTCAAGTAAAGTGAATCAGAAATTAGAAGTCTTTGCTATTTCAGAATATTACCAGTGACATAGGTACATATGCATTTTCAAACCCATACCGCCTGGTTCAGTGAATTTTCCGCCTTGACCGTTCAATATGTTTATATATATCTAAATATATAAAAGGAAAAGGTGACTACTGACTATCTGACTGATCTATCAACGCACCAGCTCAAACTACTGGACGGATCTGGCTGAAGTTTGACATGCAGATAGCTATTATGATGTAGGCATCCGCAAAAAAAGAATTTTTGAAAATTCAACCCCTAAGAGAGTGAAATAGGGGTTCAAAGTTTGCGGACGAAGTCGCGAGCATACGCTAGTAAATAATAATATCAGAACCTCTACCGCTCTCTTGAAATTTCTTAACTAAACTCGAGAAATCATCAATCCCCTGACCTAGTTCTAAAGTTCAATGTGCAGTTCACGTTAAAATGATTTAAAACAAAGGCTTCATAAATCTGTTGCTATACCTACATAAAGAAAATGTTTTTCCTAAAACAAAAGTTGGGTGTGCCTCGGTCTGAATACCGATCGAGGCTCGGCCGTATCGCAGCGCTGCAGCCGTCAGTTATCAGCGCTAAAAACGCTGAAAAAGTTAGACACCTCGACCAGAGTGAACTACCTCGACCGTGCGTTAGGCACTGACTTCAGATTAGGGTATTTTTGTCTTACGACTTTTTGAAGTGAAACTTCTTCAGGCGCGTTTGGCAATTTTGGGATGGGTAAAAACTTTAAGGTTGCGTCCCCAACATGCTAATGTTGTACCGATTTGTGATAGCTCAACAGATATAAATGTTTTTCCCAAACATAAGTTGGGCGTGCCTCGGTCTGAATACTGATCGAGGCTCGGCCGTATCGCAGCGCTGCAGCCGTCAGTTATCAGCGCTTAAAACGCTGAAAAAGTTAGACACCTCGACCGGAGTGAACTACCTCGACCGTGCGTTAGGCACTAACTTCAGATTAGGGACTTTTTGTCTTGCGACTTTATGAAGTGAAACTTATTTAGGAGCATTCGGATTTCGAAAGTTTTGGGTTGGGTAAAAACTTTAAGGTTGCGTCACCGACATGCTAATGTTGTACTTGTAATGTCTTAAGGGCGAAGGGAAGCAAATTAGACTCATACAATCCGTTCTATACCGTGTTCGTTACATGACTGACACTTCCGTATTAAATGTCATAAGATTACCCCCTTTACAGTACCGATATTTGAATGAGATAGCGCTGCAGTCGTCAGATCAGCGCTAAAAACGCTGAAACACACCTCGACCAGAGTGAACTACCTCGACCGTGCGTTAGGCACTGACTTCGGATTAGGGTCTTTTTGTCTTACGACTTTTTGAAGTGAAACTTCTTAAGGCACGATTGGTAATTTTCAGAGGGGTTCGAAGGGGTCACTGACATGCCAATGTTATTAGGGCTTAGAGTGCTGATAGATGTAAATACTAAACTAACGTAAAATACAAATTATGAAATTCTATGTACGTTAGTTTCTTAATTCGACTTTCTAAATGCCTGAATTAATTTGGATATGTGGAGTATCGTTACAATTCTTACATCATCCCTAGTGACACTGGCTATAACTTTTTTGAAATAAGTTCAATATGAGGACAGTACCCGTAGTACAAGATTTTATGTCTCACCAAACGAAACCAAATTCGAGAGTCGAAATACTTCCGCGTTACAGTAAAATGGACCTAAACAGCCTTGAATTGAAGTCAAATATTCAATGCCACTGATTTTAATTTCGCAATGTTTCCGCTTGGAGCGCTGGCTGTAGAAGTGTAGACAAACTTGAGCTTTACAACAAGGCATTTAAGATCCAGTTTACTGTAACGCGGAAGTATTTCGACTCTCGAATTTGGTTTGGTTTGGTGAGACGTAAAATCTTGTACTACGGGTACTGTACGGCACCGTTTTTGATTGTGATTTTTTCTACTTTTTATTTTATTATGTTAGGTTAGTATTTAACCCTTAAAAATGTTGAAAAGTTGGACACGTCGGCTACGCGTTAAATTTAAAACTTCTATTCCGTTGGTGTTGGATAAACCAATTTATGGTCGATTGGGCACCGAAGTGCTGCTACGTTATGAAGGTTTTGCAGAACATTTTCTGCAATGCACTTAGCTAAAATTATGCTTAAAACTGAATAAATCTGTCTGTCCGTCTGTCGTGTCTGTCAAGAAAACCTATAGGGTACTTTCCGTTGACATAGAATCATGAAATTTGGCAAGTAATGGCAAAAAATTCGTCATGTCTATCTGTCTGTCTGTCCGTCCGTATGTCACATGCCACTTTTATCCGGAACTATAAGAGCTATACTGTTGAAACTTGGTAAGTAGATGTATTCTGTGAACCGCATTAAGATTTTCACATAAAAATAGAAAAAAAAACAATAAATTTTGGGGGTTCCCCATACTTAGAACTGAAACTCAATTTTCTTTTCATCAAACCCCTACGTGTGGGATATTTATGGATAGGACTTCAAAAATGATATTGAGGTGTCTAATATCATTTTTTTCTAAACTGAATAGTTTGCGCGAGAGACACTTCCAAAGTGGTAAAATGTGTGTGTGTGTGTGTGTCCATCCTGTAACTTCTAAAATAAGAGAATGATAAAACTAAAAAAAATATATGATGTAGGTACATTACCATGCAAACTTCCACCGAAAATTGGTTTGAACGAGATCTAGTAAGTAGTTTTTGATTTATTGTGCAAAATGTCGATAAAATATGATTGTACTACGGAACCCTCATTGCGCGAGTCTAATTCGCACTTGGCCGGTTTTTATAGCGTATAGAAATCTGAAGGTAATAATTATTTGTACAGCAAGAACAACGTCAATATAGTCAGTTAGTGGAGTGGTCGTTTAATTTTCCAGCTGAAACTTTTCATTAGGTTACCTCTTGCTTGGCCTTTGACGTCACAACGTCGCCGTGAGACCGAGCGCGGAAACCAAATAGAGTTATCAATAGATAAACTTTTTAATTTACAAAAACCTTGTATAGAGAACAGATTCCCTTGCATACTCAACTAAAAACTTAAACGTATTGAAATCTAGAAGGTGAAGGCATCTAGAGTTCTTAAATATGGAGATCATAATTTACTCAATCAATCAATCAATCAGCCTATTTGCGTCCACTGCTGGACATAGGCCTTCCCAAGAGCACGCCACCACACACGATCCTCCGCCTTCCTCATCCACCCACTTCCCGCTATCTTCTTAAGGTCGTCAGTCCAGCGGGTTGGAGGTCGTCCCACACTGCGCTTGCTTGCATAATTTACTGACCTTATATGCTTGTAAACTTCCCATCGCTGGCTGTTACCTGCTTCTATAAAATTCATTTTTAGGGTTCCTAGCTAGTTGTTAATAAATAAAATGAATACTTTGAGAGAACATCCATTTTCTTTCAAAGAACTCCTTCCCTTCTAAATACTATCTGTCCCGGCTTTACTCACGTGTGTATTCGACGTTAGCCCGACTAGTTTCGAACCCATACGGGGTCCTTTTCCCGTATTCTTTTTTCTTTGGGTTCGAAACTAGTCGGGCTAACGTCGACTACACACGTGAGTAAAGCCGGGACAGATAGTATTTAGAATGGAAATCACTCAAGGTACTATCTGTCCCGGCTTACTCACGTGTGTAGTCGGCGTTAGCCCGACTAGTTTCGAACCCATCCGGGGTCCTTTTTCAAGGGAGTCCGTCCGCGCACGCGCCGCGGTTTTGACTGCGGGACGCACGTGCCGCAAACACTCAAGGTAGTTTAAACGCTAAAACTCCTTCCCTTTTACAATAATTAACAACTCGTTTTAGCTCAAAAGGTACATACAATGGAAAAGTTAGGAAAAATGTAGGTACTGTGGAAGTTAAAAGCTAATAAAAGCAGTTAAACTCCACGCAAACAGAAAGTGCACCCCAAAAGAAGGAAAAAAATAAAACCTTTGATTCACGTTACAGCCAAGTTGGCCCGCGCTCAGCCGCGTTGACCGCAAATCCTTCCGCTACACTGTATAGTGTATAGTCTATGAGCCGATGCACTTAGGAAGGTGGTGGGACGGTAATGTAACAGGGCATAGCCCACTAAACAAACACCTTTTTAACCGACTTCAAAAAAAGGAGGAGGTTCTCAATTCGTCGGAATCTTTTTTATTTTTTTATTTTTTATTTTTTATGTATGTTCCCCGATTACTCGAAGACGCCTGGACCGATTTAAATTTTTTTTTTGTTTGAAAGGGTATACTTCAAAGTTGGTCCCATTGAAATTTGGTGAAGATCTGATGAACATCTTCGAAGATAGATACTGGAACTCCTCTACGGATAAGAGTAAATTGCTCGCGATCAGTGTAATAGCTTAGTAAACAGTAGATTTTTAACCAGTCATAGCATAATTCCATGGGGCCACTAAAAATTGTGAAATAAATTTTTTTTACAAAAAAAATAAAAACCGACTTCGATACACAAACACTAAAAATTGAAAAATAATTTAATTTATTACCGAATATATTATGTATACAAGAGTTAATATAGTTCCATAATAATATTTTTTGGGGTCGGTGCCAATGAGGTGCCATTGTGGAGTCTCATAAAAATATGAAGTCCAGACGATTCGCGCAGCTAAAGCTAATGCACCGGCACCAAAAAGTATTATTATGGAACTATATTAACTCTTGTATACATAATATATTCGGTAATAAATTAAATTATTTTTCAATTTTTAGTGTTTGTGTATCGAAGTCTTAACTTAACTCACGTCAAGTCAGACAAAGCTCAATAGTGAGCCGGCAATGGGTTGATCATGATGATGAAAAGTGGTGTCATGAAAGCTTTGATAAGTTCGAAATAAGATAAAAATGAAAGTAGAGATATTGAATGTTCAGTTCCACGCGGAATCTCCGCCCGATATAAATTCGCTCATTGCGTCTGCATTTAATAAATCCGCTTGTCCGCTTCGCCACGGATTTACTTTTGCGATGATAAACAAGGACCTATTCAACGAAAATTGCTTATTTTACTTTACTATTGATACTTATTACTTCTTTCTGCAATGTTTTTGGCTAAGCAAGTTGAAGCTTTTCCTCTTAGAATGAGAAGATACCCATGCTCAGTAGTTAGCCGGTGCTGAGTTGATCATGATGATGACAAAGTAGTGTAATGTAAGCTATGATAAGTTCGAAATAAGATCAAAATGAAAGCAGATAGCAATATTGAATGTTCAGTTCCGCGCGGAATCTCCGCAGAATCTCCGCCCGATATAAAATCGCTCGTCGCGTCTGCATCTAATAAATCCGCTTATCCGCTTCGCCGTGGATTCACTATTGGAATGATAAGCAAGAATCTATTTTGTGTGCGCGGATCTATTTATGGGATTTAATTCGATGAAAATGGCTTTACTTTATTCTTACTTTATTTCTTTGCGCGTCTATTTTAAGGTTCCGTAGTAAAACAAGGAACCTTTCTTCTTCGCTCTGGGCTGGTTTCCGCACTTAAACGTTTCCGTCTGTTGTGCGTGACAAGGAACCTTTATGTTTCATTCAGTTCATCTGTTCATCTGTCTGTTTGTCTGTGTATCATTCATAACGATTTTAAAAATGAATTTAAGTTGAAATTGAACGCAATAAATAGAAATCTGTTTGGTCTGTGTAGGATTAAAGGGATTAAAGAAAAAAGCATTTTGATCAGAAATGTTACTAAGTACACCATTTTGTTAACCAACTCCTCAATTTTGAAAAGATATTTTGTGGTCCTGAGAATTTATGAGACAGCACAATACAAACTCTTGAAGGTGTGTAAAGTTTGCAAATCCGCACTTGGCCAGTGTGGTCGACTTTTTATTAATTTTATTTTATTTTATTCAGATACAAGTTAGCCCTTGACTGCAATCTCACTCGGTGGTTAGTGATGATGCAGTCTATGATGGAAGTGGGCTAACCTGGAAGGGGTATTGCAGTTTTATGAAACCCATACATACCTTTCGTTTCTACACGGCATCGTATCGGAACGCTAAATTGCTTGGCGGCACAGCTTTGCCGGTGGGGTGGTAACTAGCCACGGCCGAAGCCTCCCAACAGACCAGATGAGAAATTTAGAAATTATAAAATTCCAAACCCCTGCCAGGAATCGAAGCCGGGACAGCTCCCACTAATACGACCACAGCGCTTACCATTGCGCCAGGGAGGTCGTATGTTGGATTATGGCCTTTTTATTTTGAGACCCATGCTCAGTAGTGGGCTGGTGATGACGAGTTGATGATGACAATGTTAACTTACAAAAAAATTCGAAAATTATATTTTTATCTAATTTTTACTTTATTCCGGAGAATATAGGGGTCCCAAAAAATATAAATAAACTTTCCCAATACGCAATATTCGATAAAAGCAATCAAGATAGCAGTCGGGGTCTAACCAGCCCCGCAGTTTATGGCGCAACAACTTTAAGAGGGTTAGATTTATTGTGGGGTCCGACCCCACCTGAAGTGAACGGATTTTCGGGTGAAAAAATGGGTTAGCAACGTGTTAAGTCTTGTCGAAAGTTTTAAAATTTACTATTTTGGACCTTACTTTTTTTAGGCTTCCGTAATTTCAGAGAAAAAACTGGCCAAGTGCGAGTCGGAATCACGCACCGAGGGTTCCGTAGTACAGAAGAAGTAAAACGGTAAGAATCACTTTTGTTAATGAACCGCAAAACTTTGTTTGAAAAACTATGATAGTTAAATCGTTAGTTTTATTTTTCTGTAAAATATACATAAACTTCTATTGACCATAATTTATTTCAGATTTTTCGATTGGTAAAATTTAGTTTAAAATTCAGAGATAAAATGAGAGTAACGGTATTTTTTTCGACATTTTGCATGATAAATCAAAAACTATTATATACTAGCTGCCGGCGAACTTCGTACCGCCTAACAGTCGATTCAAATTTTTTAATTTTTTCTCTCCGTAAGAACCACCCTCGTACTTTAAGGAATATTATAAAAAAAGAATTAGCGAAGTGGTTCTCGAGATTTGCGATGAGCAACACATTCAGTGATTCTTTTTTTATATTACCTAAAGATAAAAATAAATAAAAATCCGTTTTAAAATAAACAGGTAAATCCCTTTCATAATAATATGATACCCCATTGGATATGGTTATCTTACTTTGAAAATTAAAAAATACTAATTATTATTAGTTCATGAATTTGTATTCACTTTTTAAAATAACTATTATTATAATATGAGCTTTGCCTGCCTGTGGTTTTATAATTTTATATTTGTCTAGAACATAATAAATAAAAATGATAAATCGCGTGGAAAATGGAAAAACCACAAAAATAAAAACATAAAACACTAAAAATATGAGCCAAAAAGGCTGACCACTTAAGATTACGTCGGGGATAAACCGCAAAGCTGATTTTCAGCTGGTCTCTTAAATTATCCGAGATACCTACGAAATGGGAACGCGAAAAGTATTTAGGTACCTACTACTAGATGATGCACGCGACTTCGTTCGCATGAATATAAATGTAGCATAACATAAAGTAACTTTGCTTTTTGGGTTGAAAATAAAAAAAAAACCCGGCTAAGAGCGAGTCAGGCACGCGCACCGGCATGATAAACAAAAAACTATGATTCATAAAAATAAATAAAAATCTGTTTTAGAATGTACAGGTGAATACCTTTCATATGATACCTCACTTGATATAGTTATCTCACTTCGAAAGTTGAAAATACTAATTATTAGTTCATAACCACAATTTTTTTTTGTGTGATGTAACCAAAAATTCACGGTTTTCAGATTTTTCCCCGAATGTCTGCTATAAGACCTACCTACCTGCCAAATTTCATGATCTAGGTACAGGTAGGTTTCTTGACAGACAGACAGACAACGAAGTGATATTATAAGGGTTCCGTTTTTCGTTTTGAGGTACGGAACCCTAAAAAGTAAGATATTAAACATAGTAAGTGCTCTAGACTACAAGACACGGCTCTTATTGAGTGTACTATCGGTTCGGCATCAGATAGGTACGGGATTTTTTAATTGAAATCCTTGTAATTCTAATAGGTAGATGAAGACGCGTATGGCAGGTACATGGGAAGTCATGGGATCGATTTCTGGCACAATTGAATATCGCTTGCTTTAGTGGTGAAGGATAAACATCGTGAGGAAACCTGCATGCCTGAGAGTTCTCCATAATATCGTCAAAGGTGTATGAAGTCTGCCACGCACTTAGTGTCATTGACTTGACTATGTTCAAAATCCTTCTCACTCTGAGAGAAGACCCGTGCTCTGTAGAGAGACGGCGATGGACTGATTATGATGATGATGATAATGTTTTCTCAGATTATGCTCGTTTCACATTATTTCAATTGCTGTAGTAGAGTAGACCCAATAACCTTTGACCGTCGACCATTCAAATGTGTTTATAAAGTCCACAAAGAAAATTTATATTTCATTTCATTTCAGTGGACGTACCTTTGTATTAAACAATTGAAATTTAACTACTGTTGTTTACCTTTCGTAATAACTCATTCGTGATCATCTGTTATTTTCATAAAATATGTACAAAGAACAACGTTGTATGTCGAAGTATGAACAGATTGAATGAAAACAATTGCGTAAAGGTCTTCGCCCATTATACAGGGTGTAACCAGAACGCTGGCAAAAACGAAAACAGGTGATAGTACTGATGATTATTGATTTATGATACCACAAAAAAACGCGAAAAAAAAAAAAAAAAAAATCCTATAATTTTGTAAAAGTTTACGTGTGTTACAATTATTTTTCAAAAAACAAAAATACCAAACTTGTTCTAGAACATAAAAATTACAAATCGAAAATATCATCTAAACCACCGCAACGAGGCAGGGTGCTGGGAACGCTGGCAGCGTTACCTCGTTGAATGGCCAGACTAATATGCTGACCGAGGTCACTGCCAGCCCTCCGCTCCCCCGTGGATTCCGCGAGACGGGATGAAAGGTCCTTAAAAAAGGATCTAGCATCCTCGCCCCACGAACCCATGGTCTCCACCCCAAAAGGCACAAATATCAAACTATTTTCTATATTCTCATATTTGCGCCTCTTGGCCCTTTCTGCCTTAGTATTTTGAAATATATAGTAAAAGTTTACTATATATTTCAAATAAAACAGACAGACGCACGGATGGACGGGCGGACGGCCAGCGGAGGCTTAGTAATAAGGGTCCCGTTGGCATTCTTCCGGTCATCATCATCAATCAATAGACGTCCACTGCTGGACATAGGTCTCTTGTAGGGACTTCCACACGCCACGGTCTTGCGCCGCCTGAATCTAGCGGCTCCCTGCGACCCTTCCGGTACGGAACCAGACCGCCAATTGTACAATTTTTTTTTTGTACAATTGGCGGTCTTATCGCTTTGAAGCGATCTCTACCAGCGTGAAATGTACGTGACAATAATAATAATTGCAAAATTGCATTAAATGTATTTTGAGTACAAAACTTCACAGAACCCCTCCGTCTTAAGGCAGTGGTCCGACCGCCGACGATGAACAAGAAACGAGTAGAACTAGAAACTATAAACGAGTTGGCGATCAGCGGGAAACGAGTGTGTAGTTTCGATAGTTTTGTCGCCGGGCTATAAGCGAGTGTGCAAGTGCGACGAGCGATTACTCGCGCCATTCGCCCGCGGTCGCTCAGTCCTGTGCAAACCTGCGCGCGCGTTACACCGTGTTCAAGCGAGCGAGGATCGCTGACCGATTTTATTTTTGGAAGCTCGTCGCTCAGCGACAAAACTAGTAAAGCGAGTCGTCGCCGGCAGTGTGAACAGTCAGAGAGCAACTTTTGATATAGGTATTCATCTCTTTCGTTTACACGGAATGTACAGTAGAGCGGAGCGAGACTAATAATTAATCTATGGTACATATTTTATTGTGCGTTTCTTGAGAGAGGAAATCGCCGATAGTTAGTCGTTTTCTCGCCGGCGGCGGTCGGACCACTGCTTAAAGTCGGTAACAAATTCAAAGCACGCGCGGAATTAATACGAATCACCCGAAATTAAATTATTCAAACCCCATCCCACGGGAACTGGTTCAGTAGCGATTTCTTATACTCTTGAATTTTGTATTTTTCCCTTCCGTCAACACCCTTTTGAATTGATTTGTAACAATTTAAATCGATGACGATTTAAATTGCAATATGGATCTTTTATTAAACCCATAGGTATATCGTTTTCTACACGGCAAAAATATACCATCAGCTCGAAACTTCAGTCTAGTGCTGACGTCACTGAAATGGCGGCCACGCACATTAGCAATTTGTGGGACTTATACGAGAATGAATCGCAATTTCCCAGGGTTTCTTTAGTGTCTAGTCTGCGGTCTGCAGTGACCCCCGACTCGTGTTTACTTTCAGCTGAAAGCCTTTGTGGCCGTCACCGACGTCACCGACATGCGAGATCCGATTTCAGGAGCTTCCCCAAACTGAAATGGGTCGAATAAAAAGCCTCCTTTTGTTACAACCACCTTGAGCTGTTTTTGCGAATTTTTCAGCTTTTTTAAAAGAGTTATCCTGAAAATCTGGGTCGTCTTTGCAAACAGAGGTTTCTTCGTAATCCAACATCTGACCATCAAAAAGAGTAATTTATTACCTATTTTGAATAAATAATTTGACTTTGACTTTCTATTTTCGATAGATTATCAAAACCTTTATAAAATACACAAAAAATACAAACCAAAATAAAATTATAAAACTCTACCCTACTAAAAAACCGGCCAAGTGCGAGTCAGACTCGCGCACTGAGGGTTCCGTACTACAATCGTATTTTATCGTCATTTTGCACGATAAATCAAAAGCTATTAGGTATGCCTAAAAATAAATAAAAATCTGTTTTAGAATGTACAAGTAAAGCACTTTTATATGATACCCTATTTGGTATAGTAATCTTACTTTGAAAGTTGAAGTAGCAATATTTGTTCAAGAACACATTTTAATTTTTTTCTTGTGATGTCACCACAAATTTAGGGTTTTTAGATTTTTCTCCTAATGTCTGCTATAAGACCTACCTTCCT
Organism: Maniola hyperantus; assembly: GCF_902806685.2. Taxonomy (NCBI): domain Eukaryota; kingdom Metazoa; phylum Arthropoda; class Insecta; order Lepidoptera; family Nymphalidae; genus Maniola; species Maniola hyperantus. The sequence goes on from NC_048539.1 coordinate 741,044, forward strand.
GCCAAATTTCATGATTCTAAGTCAACGGAAAGTACCCTATAGGTTTCTTGACAGACAGACAGACAAACAACGAAGTGATCCTATAAGGGTTTCGTTTTTCCTTTTGAGGTACGGAACCCTAATTAGAAAAAGTTTTTAAATAAATGAAAGTAATACAGAAAAACTACATAATGAACTTAATCTAAATGACAAATTATTCTGTTTAAAATCTCACGTAAAAGTTGCGAAGTCTTTAGAAGTTTCACCTCTTTTCCATTTTGCGTTGAGTGCAGGGCTACGCTTAGCGAGCCATTATAAGTTATCTACTCATTTTCCCCTCTACTTTCTTGTTAACTTTTAGATCTACTGAAAGTGAAGCTTCTACGTGCTACTTACTCTGATTTAATACAATAATCTTCTTTACTGTATTAACCGTATTAATAAAGTGCACAATCACCCTTATTATAAATGCGAAAGTATGTTTGTTTGTTGGTTTGTTGGTTTGTCCTTCAATCACGAGTGTGACAGTGTGACACTTCACAAGATGGCGGCGTTAGTTCCGATTTTGGCCACGCGAAAAAAGATCCTTGTCGCACTGTATGGAGCGCCCCATCTAGTGAAACATTTATATGGCTGACGACACCCATTCCCATAAAAGTTGTCGTAAAACATTTTCATCTTTATATCCCAAAAGGATTTTACTTCCTCCCCCATTTTCCGATACTTTTAATTCGGTACATCGATTTTCAATGCACGAACTTAGTTTGTGAAAAAAGTTTTCTTTTATGTTTTTCTATTTCAGAGAGATGTGGCAATAAAGAAAAAGCTTTATTTCGCGTGCTTTACTTAATTTTGTTTTCTGTCTGTCTATCTATCCGTCCGTCCGTCCAACTGTCAAAGGAATCAAAATCTACAAGAATTTCCGGTTGACCTAGAATCATATAATAAACCATACTAATATTATAAATGCGAAAGTGTGCCTTTCTAGCTAGCAGACAGACAGACAAATAGAAAGGCACACTTTCGCATTTATAATATTAGTATGGTTATTGGTATTGGATTGTGTTTAGGTAGTATAACAATAACGTTAAGTTTTTGCTTGCGTTCTGGTTACACCCGGTATAATTTAATATGAGTAAAAAATAATATAATAATATGTGCAAATACAGATAGTACATGTACAGATAGATAGCTATAGAGTTTACCACCACAAAGGGAAATGTAAACCAAAACCCTTGTCTGCAATATTGGCGGGAACCGGAGCAACACCTCGTCGACGATTCGCTTACGACTGTCGAGTGCTTTGACTGTTTACTGTTCACTGTAAACATCTTGTTAATGTTATTAACAAGATTTGGTTATATTATGACAACGAGTCGAGTCAACTACACAGAGATTCTAACCTTATACCAAGCTCAAGTTCGATTGTGCATGGAGTACTGCAGCCATTTATGGGATATGTCTTTGCTAAGTAACAGATCTCCAGGGCTTGATACATTGGATTCAGTGGGTCATCGTTCTAGAAGACTCATTGGTGTGTGATGACCAAGTGTTGGTCAATTCTAAACTTCAAAGTTTGGAACACTTACACAAGATTGCCTGTCTATCCGTATTCTAGGGGGTATATTTCAGAGAGTGTGCTAACTATATCTAACTAACTCCCCTCTTACCATTTTACTATCGAACCGAGGTCTGCATAATCAAAATTTCATGGACTCGTACGGAGCGTTTTGCTTCCTCGTTTCTAATTCGCACTGCTAGACTTTGATTGTGCTTTGATTGTTTACTGTTCACTGTAAACATCTTGTTTATATTATTTCCTTTGGTTAGATGCCGAAACAAGTCAGTTACACAGGAGATATACTTAGTGCATAACTGTATATGCAAACACAGGTGTGTGCTATTCCCTCACTTTCATAATCCAATGGGACGGCAATCCAACGCTACCGGAAATATATTAGGCACAGGATATCGTTTTTACCGGAGCAACACTTCGTTGACGATTTTCTTACGACTGTCGAGTGCTTTGACTGTTTACTGTTCACTATAAACATCTTGCTTATGTTATTTCCTTTAGTTAGATGCCGAAACAAGTCAGTTACATAGAAGATATACTTAGTGCATAAGTGTATATGCAAACACAGGTATGTGCTATTCACTCACTTTCATAATCCTTGCAGCAAGCACCTTGAGACCATAACGTCTATCAGTTTTACGAACTATGTGCCCTGGCCCATTGCCACTTCAGCTTCGCAACCCGTTGAGCTATGTCGGTTCTCCTACGGATCTCCTCATTTCTGATTGCCATGCAAATCGCATCAAAATGTCAAACCGCCAAAAAATGACTCACGTGGATACGTTTACCTCTGTACTGCAACAGACAACAATCTAATAATAAATCAATAGCACCAGAAAACCATAACATTTTGGATTTTGCTATAACCAAATAATTCTATGGAAAGATAAAGGGATCTGGGTGACACCGCACGGGATTTTACGGCAGCTTAAATTTTTTATGTTCTCTCTTTTGATGGATTTATTTTCACCCTGTATACTCAGGTATCCTTGTTTACTTTTTTCCAACCGATACTCGCAACTTTGTTCGTGTGGATTTAGCTTTTATTAAAAACCATAACTTGCTATGCGGTGATAGCCTAAGAAAGATAGGTTTTTTTAATGTGACAATATTACAATAAAACTTAAAGCCAGCCTTATCGAATTACTACACAAATCATGCCCGCGTGGCATAGTGCCAAGAATACTGGCTGCATTTCCGCGCTGGACAGCCAGACTGCTCCGTTGCGCAAGAAATGAGCCAGCCCTTCTGTCACCTTTTTTAGCACTAAGACTCCATGGCCCCAGGGTCTCCAGCTCCACGGCAAATGGAACAAAAATGTAACTCTCGATAAGAGAGGCATACTTGCGCCGCTTGCCGTTTTCAGCTGTTTCTGCTGCGGCTCCCGGTTCTGATGCTGTCTCCCTGATATGACACGGGGCTAGTGTATTAACGCAAGTTGCGACTCACATAAGCGCCCGTGCTCGTTCCCAGGGAACCAAATATTTTATTATTTAATTATGCTTATTCACAAAATACTTAAACAGATGTAACAATTTTCCTCTGTGACACGCCCCAGAATAGGTGTTCCTACACTGTACAGCTCCGCATAATGCCTTGCATCATATGCCTACGTGTTATGCGCACACGCATACAAAGTTGTACACTGATTTCAAGCTGTGTGTTGGGGGAGGGAGGAGGAGGAAGGTGTGACGTCACAGCTACAAAAATAAATTGATAAAACAACTAAAAAATATATTCAATAGAATAGTAAGTAAGAGTAAGTTGTGAATACAGTATAAGAGCAGGTACTTACCTAGATATATTTTAAGGTTATAACCAAGGAGCTAATAATCAAGGAGGGCAAAAGGTACTAACATTTTGGCCCTTCTTGATTATTAACTTGGTCCATGTCTCAATGGATTTCGCCGAGATTGCGTATACCGAAGGTTTACTGCTGCGTAAATTTTTTATGTTCGCTTTCGAGGACTCATTATCATATTCCTTCCTACTAAGAACTCTTAGTACGACTTCGAACATCTCGATAACATTGGTAGAACTACAGTCCGTTCACTATAACTTTTCCCCTGACGTCATGTTGGCACCATTGCTTTGTTTGCTTTATTCCTTAGAGCTTAGGGTTTATTATTGTGTGATTTGCAATGCTGCCAAATATAACGTCAGAGGTAAAATAACTGTGAACGGACTGTACTTGTATTATTATGTTTTCTGTGGTAGAACATCGAAAATTAAAACAGCAAAGTGAAATGGACTTAAAGTTTGTTGTACTAAAAACGTTTATCCAATATGTAGTTTCAAGTTTTACTATCACTGCCAAGCGGTTAAGCAAAATAAATGAAAAAAACCTGCATGGTTTCCTCATGATTTTCCTGAGATTTTCAAAGGTGTGAAGTCTATCAATCCGCACTTGTCCAGCATAGTAGACTATGGTTTAAACTCTAAGCCCCTCATTGAGAGTCTCTTGCTGATTCTTCTTGGTAAGAAAGGCAATCAAAACCAGTGGTGGATTCACTTGAAGATTTGAAAACGCTTTGTAAAATATATCGAAAATCTTTTCTATTTACGAATTCAAATCTGAAATCGAAGGAATTCAGGTCCATTTTATTCTGACGTTATAGTTTTTGATATTCGAAATATAATAATGTTGTCGAGTTGTGCAAACTTGTACTAACCCTACTGGTATCCTCATGATTCATGAATTATTGAATAATTATTATAATTCCTGCCTTTCAAATTAGCTTGAGATTGCTGATTTTAATTTTTAATTTAATGGCGAAAAGTTTTAGTTTATTTTAATAAATAAGCGACTTTGTAAAACTCTCAGTATTTGCTTTAATTTAAGTTTGAAGTTGGGATATTTGGAAATAATATTTTCCAAGTTAGCAAGTTACAGTACTGAGTGAACATACAAAGTCATCACAAAGTCACTGGCAGCAAGCGAGCCGTAGGCTTAGTGGGCAGACCGTCGGGCGCGATCTCAGGAGACGCGAGTTTTGTTTCTGCAGATCCGCAATTCTTGATAATATGTTTTAAAAAATATTTAGAACTGGATGATACCCGCGACTTCGTCTGCGTGGATTTAGGTTTTTAAAAATCCCATGGGAACTCTTTGATTTTCCGGGATAAAAAGTAGCCTATGTCCTTCCCCGGGATGCAAGCTATCTTTGTACCAAATTTCGTCAATATCGGTTGTACGGTTGGGCCGTGAAAGGCTAGCAGACAGACAGACAGACACACTTTCGCATTTACAATATTAGTATGGATATGGATTTTCCTTGAAGTTTGTTTTTGTTTTTGACGACCTCCCTGGCGCAGTCGTGAGCGCTGTGGTCTTAATACTGGAGGTCCCGGGTTCGATTCCTGGCAGGGGTTTGGAATTTTATAATTTCTAAATTTCTGGTCTGGTCTGGTGGGAGGCTTCGGCCGTGGCTAGTTACCACCCTACCGGCAAACCGTGCCGCCAAGCGATTTAGCGTTCCGGTACGATGCCGTGTAGAAACCAAACGGGTATGGGTTTAATAAAAACTGCCATACCTCTTCCAGGTTAGCCCGCTATCATCTTAGACTGCATCATCACTTACCACCAGGTGAGATTGCAGTCAAGGGCTAACTTGTATCTGAATAAAAAAAAAAAAAAAAGTGTAGGTAAAATACTATAAAAATTTTAAAATATAGTTTTGTTAGAAGTTCCCTAACTGTTGTGAACTGTGCTGTAATCGAATAGCTGTGACATTACTTATTACTGTACCCGTAGTACAAGATTTTACGTCTCACCAAACGAAACCAAATTCGAGAGTCGAAATACTTCCGCGTTACAGTAAAATGGACCAAAACATCCTTGAATTGAAGTCAAATATTCAATGCCACTGATTTTAATTTCGCAATGTCTCCGCTTGGAGCGCTGGCTGTAGAAGTGTAGACAAACTTGAGCTTTAAAACAAGGCATCTAAGATCCAGTTTACTGTAACGCGGAAGTATTTCGACTCTCGAATTTGGTTTGGTTTGGTGAGACGTAAAATCTTGTACTACGGGTACAGACAACATGCACTGTTGAAATACTTTGATCTTTTCAGGTACACAGAAATTATGCTTCATCGTCATCACCATCCGTTAATTTACAATTTACATTAAACCGCCCAGCTTAAATAAAGATCTGAAACATACGAATTAAATGGAGCCGCGGGCCGATAATAATCGAATTTATACCGTGTAATAACAATATATTATTTTTTATGACGATTCCATACCCTTCAACGGGGACCGCGCGCATATTTCACTGGCCCCGAATGGATGTGGTTGTCACATTTCAAAGGGCCATTCGGGGTATTACAGTGGTGAAATATACGTGGGATTGAGAAGATCCGACGGGATTTGTTCTGTGTTTAGCGTGAGGACTGAATTGCTGTTGTACTTACTAATGCCGAAAATCTATATATATAAAAGGAAAAGGTGACTGACTGACTGACTGACTGACTGACTGATCTATCAACGCACAGCTCAAACTACTGGACGGATCGGGCTGAAATTTGGCATGCAGATAGCTATTATGACGTAGGCGTCCGCTAAGAAAGGATTTTGGAAAACGCAACCCCTAAGGGGGTGAAATAGGGGTTTGAAATTTACGTAGTCCACGCGGACGAAGTCGCGAGCATAAGCTAGTAACAATATATTATCTTTTATGACGATTCCATACCCTTCAACGGGGACCGCGCGCATATTTCACTGGCCCCGAATGGATGTGGTTGTCACATTTCCAAGGGCCATTCGGGGTATTACAGTGGTGAAATATACGTGGGATTGAGAAGATCCGACGGGATTTGTTCGGTGTGTAGTGAGGACTGAATTGCTGTTGCACTTACTAATGCCGAAAATCTATATATATATAAGGAAAAAGTGACTGACTGACTGACTGACTGACTGACTGACTGATCTATCAACGCACAGCTCAAACTACTGGACGGATCGGGCTGAAATTTGGCATGCAGATAGCTATTATGACGTAGGCGTCCGCTAAGAAAGGATTTTGGAAACGCAACCCCTAAGGGGGTGAAATAGGAGTTTGAAATTTGTGTAGTCCACGTGGACGAAGTAGCGGGATTAAGCTAGTCTTTATATATAAAACTAGCTTATGCTCGCGACTTCGTCCGCGTGGACTACGTAATTTTCAAACCCGTATTTCACCCCCTTAGGGGTTGAATTTTCCAAAATCCTTTCTTAGCGGACGCCTATGTCATAATAGCTATCTGCATGCCAAATTTCAGCCCGATCCGTCCAGTAGTTTGAGCTGTGCGTTGATAGATCAGTCAGTCAGTCAGTCAGTCAGTCAGTCAGTCAGTCAGTCAGTCAGTCACCTTTTCCTATTATATATATAGAAGAAGATAGAAGAAGACTAGCGACCCGCCCGGAAAAGGCGGAATTCTACTATTTGATCATCATCATCATCATCATCGCGCGCTAACAATACTTACGGCGAGCGAACCACCGCGTACTTGGTTCCGCGATTCATAAATGAACTACCTCCAACGCTGATTAAAAAAATAGATATTAAAAACATTAAGTATAAATTAAAAGAATATTTTTTAGCAAAGTTAGATGGCTGAGTCTTTTGTGTCTATGTAGATTATATAATTATTTATATTAGTGCTAATCCTATTCACCTAATAAACCTTAAATTTAATAAACCTACTCACGATTATAATATGTTACATACTTACGTGATTCTTCGCGTTATATACCCACTGTTGATTATTTATTTTAAGTAATTAGTTAATAGGTATCTTCGTTGCAGATAGGCACCCAGGACAAACCTCTGTGGTTTTTTCGGTGTTTTTAGTTTAAGCTTTTATTTGTATGTATTTTTATTTGATAATAAATTAAAATAAATAAAATAAAATCAACCAATAGACGTCCACTACTGGACATAGGTCTCCTATAGGGACTTCCACATGCCACGGTCTTGCGCCGGCTGAATCCAGCGGCTCCCTGCCACTCGTCTGATGTCGTCCGTCCACCTAGTGGGGGGTCTTCTAACGCTGCATCTTCCGTTGCGAGGTCGCCATTCCGGCACCTTGGGACCCCAACGGTTTCTACTATTTGCCTGCGACATAAATACAACGTGAACCTTATCAAAGCGGACTTTAATCAAGAAACCAGCAACTGTTAGTAGAAATCAAATTGTAGATTTGCTTAACCCAGTAGCTTGTTGGTTCAATTGGCATTCTGCATAATATTCCTATTCCAGTTAACGATTCATTCGTCCGCAAAAGTTCAACTAAACGGGCTAGGACGGGATTTGTTCTGTGTGTAGCGTGAGGACTGAATTACTGTTGCACTTAATAATGCCGAAAATCTTTATATATAAAACTAGCGACCCGCCCCGGCTTTGCATGGGTGCAATGTAGATACTAATGTGGTGTCATTGCCTCGGAAACTCAAATGATTTGATGAGGATTTTTTTTCCGACCTAATTGACATTATTTCAATTTCTCTAGGGATCTCTAATTTTTTGAGAATGTAACTATAGCTATAAACCTTCCTCTTGAATCACTCTATCTGTTGATGAAAACCACATTAAAATCCGTTGCGTAGTTTAAAAGATCTACGCGTTCATACATACATACAGACGCGGGGAGCGACTTTATTTTATACTATGTAGAGATTCAAAGTCCTGACTGACTGACTTATAATATATCAACGCACAGCCTAAACCACTAGTCCTAGAGGCAAACAATTTAGAAAGTGTGTTTGTTATAAAAATTGGGTAGCCAATGAGAAATGATTATTTGAAATTCCACCCCTGAATGGGTTAAATGTGAGATGAAAGTTTGTATGAAAGCCCGTCGTTTTTAAAATTACATCAATGAAAATTGGTATTTAAGCTTTCAGTTAAAAAAAAATACGTGTTTCACGATTTTTGAAAATTCTTCTACCAAGAGGGTTAAACAAGCGAGACCAACAATTAATCTATAGGGTTAAATAAGGAATGAAAGTTTGTAAGAAAATCCGTCGTTTCCATGAAAATTGGTACTTATTTGGGTTTTCGGTTAGAAAAGAAAAAATACGTAGGTAGTAGGTACCTATTTCAGGATTTTTTAAAATTCTACTCCTACACCGATTTCCTAAATTTCACTCGAGCGAAGCCGGAGCGGGTCAGCTAGTCCTACTAATCCTACTTAATATTATAAATGTGAAAGTGGATGTTTGGATGTTTGTTACTCAATCACGCAAAAATGGCTGAACGGATTTAGATGAAATTTGGAATGGAGATAGATTATACCCTGGATAGGCTACTTTTTGTCCCGGAAAATCAAAGAGTTCCCCCGGGATTTTTAAAAACCTAATTCCGCGCGGACGAAGTCGCGGGCATCAGCTAGTAGATACTTATATAAAACAAGAGTCATTAAATTCTGTATCTCAGCCTAGGACATAAGCTGTGACAGAAAACACAAGGGAACAAGGTATAATTAGAGGATCTCTAATTGCTTATGAGTTGCTAACAATAGGGCTCCTAATGTAAATTTTTAATGACGGACGGACGGACGGACGGGGATTCTGATGGAGTTTGTCGTAATTAAAACTTGAAAAGTGATACTTTATATTTTAACGCCTTTTTGTTTCCAATCTGTGACGTGAATAACGATGCCATGGCTGGCTTGATGGTAAAATGACGCTTTGTACTTTGATATCCGATATAATGGAGTGATCAATAGGTAAATGGGTTTAATTATGCCCGTTGAGTAATTAAGTAAAACGATATTATATTCAAATCAAACAAAGGAGATGGTCAGTCCCCAATACATCGTTTGCCCCAGAAAAAAAAAAGTTGTCACGATGAGTGGAACACCACAGAGAAGTAAGCTCTCTTTGCGTGTTCTATCGCCTCTATAGTGAAGAGTGTTCTGAAGAGTTCTTTTTTTTTTTTTTTTTATTCAGATACAAGTTAGCCCTTGACTGCAATCTCACCTGGTGGTAAGTGATGATGCAGTCTAAGATGATAGCGGGCTAACCTGGAAGGGTTATGGCAGTTTTTATTAAACCCATACCCCTTTGGTTTCTACACAGCATCGTACCGGAACGCTAAATCGCTTGGCGGCACGGCTTTGCCGGTAGGGTGGTAACTAGCCACGGCCGAAGCCTCCCACCAGACCAGACCAGAAATTTAGAAATTATAAAATTCCAAACCCCTGCCAGGAATCGAACCCGGGACCTCCCACTATTAAGACCACAGCGCTCACCACTGCGCCAGGGAGGTCGTCAGGTGTTTGATCTCATTTCACCCTCTTTTTCTACAACCGCACCGCACGCCACCGCAAATAATTCCACCCTCACCACCTGGGTATCTGGAACACTTCGACCACCCGTTGTGCCAGATCCTTTTTTCCAAGCACATGCAAACTGTGGAATCAACTCCCTTCAACGGTGTTCCCATTAGATTCAAGGGGCGGAACAACAAATTCCTGAATGGCCGGCAACGCATTGGTGGTTCCTCTGTTACTGCAAATCGTTTGCTCGCCATTTTTATTTAAAAAAAAAGAATTATTACTTTTAGGTCAAGGAATAATCAGATTAATGAAACAAAATAAACTTAAATTCTAGCAAACGCTACATTTAGTTCCTATTTATGAATTGTATATTTTTATTGCAATCGTTAATATTTCCAGTCAGTAAAATTCGATATTAAAAAGTTTTTATCGACAGGATTTTATTGGCAATACTAAAATAGCTGTTTCATATCGAATACGACGCTTTATCGCTTCATTTCCTAAGATCAAGGACTTTTAATATTGAAACGAGTCCAATAACCTAAGGGTGTTCACTCACTAACACCCAAGTCCAAGACAAGTTACACTTCGGATGCACTTTAAATGCATACCGAAACCTTCAGCAACTGTTCAAAGTTTCAACTACATCGGTAGGTCGATTTCGTAAAACCTATATCAATCATTATTACAATCTCAATTGTTCTGATTGGCTTAATTTGTACGATTCTTATTGCAACAATGCACTGTAGCCAATAGTGAGCGAGCAATCAGAGGTGATTGCGATCGTGACATTGTAGCTGTCATTCTCCCGCAATCGCGCAGCTGATGAACGATTGAATGCACTGTAATGAATAATTATATGATAGACATTTAGTATTATAATTGCGAAAGTTTATCTGTCGGTCTGCTAGCTTTTCACGATCCATCCATTTAACCGATTTTAACGAAAAGTTTAAAAGCTTTAGAGGCAGAGATAGCTTGCAGCCCGGAGAAAGACATAGGTTACCTACTTTTGGCCATTCAAAATCAAAAATTTCCTAAAAATCTTAATCAAAACTGAAGGGCATCTATTTGAGACAGAGACATTACTTAGAGGTGGATATCTTTTTTATGCCAGAAAATCAAAGAGTGCCACGAGATTTAAAAAAGCCGTAACATACGCGGACGCAGCTGCTGGCATCATATTATAGTGAACCATAAGTACCAGTGGACTTGACTTGGACCTATGGTTATAATAAAGTATGCGATGACCCTAAATATTGAAGAAAATCCAATAATCTTACACTTTGAATCCTTTTGAAATGCTCTCTTAAGAAATAAGAAATGTCTTTCGACAGGGGTCGAGATGTTTAAAAGGATTTTGTACGAACTAGAGATGGACCATTTCACAGGTAGCATAATGTGGAAAATCACGTGACAAGCCTTTTCATAATATGTCACACTTGTTACCTTACTTAACGTAGCCTGTGAAAAATCACGAAGCGAAATCTTACAAAGTTTGAAAATTAATTATTACATAATTAATCCCTCATTATTTTTTAAACACACGCGAATATTATATAACCCAAACAAAGATCCTTGAGAGCGTGCTAGCAAGAACACTTGCATATTTGCGTGTTAAAACGCAAAAATATCTAGATTTTATAATTTAGGTATATAGTGTTTTACCTACACTTCAAGGAAATTTCTAAATAATTTTAAATACATAATCAACAGTTGCGGACCAGCAGGAATCGAATTGACGGTATTGATCTTGGTCATAATTTCAAAAAATAAATGTAGCAAACGATTGTTACTTAGTACGAAAAATGAAAAATCACTATCCGTGAATACACTGTAAAGAAAATTTTTTTTTTCACAAAATGAAAATGCATGATATTTTCAAAGTAGCAATAATCTCCATCTCTAATACGAACGGAAGTGTTTCACTGATAAGAACTTTTGAGATATAAATAGACATTTTAAACGCTGCTTGAAAGGAATGCCATCTGATTCCTTCTACCTCATTTCAGCTGTAAAGCTTTATACTTTGTTACCAGACAAAATCTCTTTCTCTCTCTCTCTCTCACTCTCTGCATTGTATTTCTCATTGCTGAGGATCGTTACTCCTTTCCGGGTTCCAAACTACAGTCGTATTTTTTCGACATTTTGCACGATAATTCAAAAACTATGATGCATAAAAATAAATAAAAATCTGTTTTAGAATGCACAGGTGAATTCCTTTCGCAATATGATAGCCCACTTGATATAGTTATCTTACTTCGAAAATTGAAAATACTATTATTAGTTTATGACCACAATTTTTTTTTGTGTGATGTAACCACAAATTCACGGTTTTCAGATTTTTCCCCTAATGCCTGCTATAAGACCTGCCTACCTGCCAAATTTCATAATTCTAGGTCAACGGGAAGTACCCTGTAGGTTTCTTGACAGACCGACCGACAGACAGACAGACAGACAATAAAGTGATCCTATAAGGGTTGCATTTTTTCTTTTGAGGTACAGAACCCTAAAAACTCCAAATTAATCGTGGTACATGAACCCGTTCATCATGATGAACCCATCAACGGCTCACTACAGAGCACAGGTCTCCTCTCAGAGTGAGAAGGGTTTGGCCATAGTCTACCACGCTGGCCACGTGCGGATTGGCAGACTTCCCACACCTTTGACAACATTATGCAGAACTCTCATGCATGCAGGTTTCCTCACGATGTTTTCCTTCACCGTTAAAACAAGTGGTATTTTAATTACTTAAAAACGCACATAAGTCCGAAAAGTTAGAGGTGCGTGCCCGGGATCGAGCCCCCGACCTCCGATTGGAAGGCGGACGTCCTATAACCACTAGGCTACCACAGCTTTTTTTGAACCCGTTATCTACATTGAAATATTATGTAGTAAGTCAAGAACGCGATGGTAACAGAAAAGGCAGTCTCCAGTTAAAAGTGTTGAACAAGCACGAGTCAGCCTCGCCTGCGGCTCAAAGTTCCGCCCTCGAAGTTTGTGCCAACTGAAACTCCACTGTTCAACAGACAGACAGATGTCTTAAATTGTAATAACAGATTTTACTTCATACTTTTTACGGTCACCAACGGGACCCTATTATATTACTAAGCCACTGCTGTCAGTCCGTAGCTGTCCGTCCCTTACCCGTCTGTATGTCAGCGGGCTGTATCTCATGAACTGTAATAGATAGATGAAATTTTCACAGTATGTATTTCTATTGCCGCTATAATAACAAATAATAAAAATTTCAAAACGGAAATTGAAATATTTTAAAAAGTACACAGTATTATATCTTGTTTGACGATACGAAACCCTTCGTGTGCAAGTCCAGCTCGCACTTAGCCAATTTTTAGTTCCCACGGATTTTTTGAAAGCCCAAATCCACGCGGACGAAGTCGCGCATCAGCTAATTTGTTACGGTTATACACGTTGAAATTTTAGTGGTTGTCTTCTGGCGGCAAAAAAATTTGCTCTCTGTAATACTATCAAAACATTGAGTTAAAAATACAAAATATTTTTGTTTTGAAATAATTGACAAAAAAATCATCAACTCAAAAGTGTGAGAAACAATAGTAATTCTTTAGACATAACATGAATAGTAAATAGGTACTGCGCTGCCAATAAAGTGAAAAACTAGCCTTCACGCACGTGGTACTACAATTGGTTCGAGGTCTCATTCGAGTTTTGTTTTCTCGATTGTAAATTTGCCAGTTTTGAGTCGAATATTTTTTTTACATTTTTTATTAATCGATTGTAATAATATCATGACAAAATTACGATTCGGGAAAACAACCATTAGAATTTCAGCGTGTAGCTGTAGATTGTAATATTTCTCTAGCATAGTAGGAAACTTTGAGCAGCAGGGTTAGCATGGGCGGGGATATAATTTTCTCCCCGGGGAAAGGATAAAATCTTTATCCCCTCCGACAGCTTTATCCACTCTCCGAGCATGGGCTCACGGGTGGATATAATTATCCACAGTGAATAAAACGGGGGACTTTTCGGTTTTTGGATCTTTTCCTTTACCTTTATTGGGTTAATGGTAATTGGTATTTGGGACCTATGTTGGTTTTATGTTGGGGTTCCCAACCATATTCCAAACATAACCCAAACACAACCCAAACATAACACAAACACAACCCAAACATAACCCAAACACAACCCAAACATAACCTAAACCCAACAGGTACCGCGAGACATGTTTTGATTGTTTAAGTTCTATGAGAATAAACTTAAACCCACGTCTAATGTCGAGGATAAAATTGTCCCCGAATTAGGGATAAACTTCTCCTCTCCCCTGTTGCCGTGCTTTGAGAGGTGGACAAGTAAATTTTATCCCTCGTCAGTGGATATAATTGGGGGATAAAATTTTTGTCTCCTGCCCATGCTAGGGGGGCTGAAGCCGTTAAAAGTTTGTCTTAAATAGATTAGTGTTTTCAACAGCTCATTATAAGTTGCCGATATTCTCTCAAACTATCAGGTTTAGTTTTCAATCTTCCCTTTGAGGATTCATCTATAAATAGAACTTGTTTACCGTTATTCGTGAACTTCCCTCGCGCCGGCGAGAAAACGAATAACTATTGGCGATTTTCTCTCTCAAGAAACGCACAATAAATGAGATGTATATATCAAAAGTTGCTCTCTGACTGTTCACACTGCCGGTGACAACTCGCTTTACTAGTTTTGTCGCTGAGCGACGAGCTTTCACAAATAAACTCGCTCAGCGATATTCGTTCAGCGATGCTCGCTCGCTTGAACACGTGTAACGCGCGCGCAGGTTTGCACAGGATGACAGGACTGAGCGGCCGCGGGCGAATGGCGCGAGTAATCGCTCGTCGCCCTTGCACACTCGCTTATAACCCGGTGACAAAACTGTCGAATCTACACACTCGCTTCCCGCTGATCGCCAACTCGTTTAAGTTTCTAGCTCTACTCCTTTCTCGTTCATCGTCGGCGGTCGGACCACTGCCTTAGATCCTATTAATTTAGAAGTTAGAAGTAATAATAATAATTTTTCGACCGAATTTCAGCCACGACGGCCAATCTCCATATACAGAACGCTAGCAAAAACTTAGCGTTATTGTTATACTACCTAAACTAAACACAATCCAATACCAATAACCATTTGCCTCATTTTGTAGTTTTAGTGATTTAGTATTTTACAAAACCGTAATGTATAGCGTTCAAAACTCGGGTCGATGCCTCGCCTACGACGTGGCATTGACTCCGAGTGGCTGACTTACGCAACATTCGTTGACCTCTAGCATCAGTCAGATGTTATATTATTATTAGCAATAATATATCGTGAACTTTTACAAAATATAGGATACTAGCTGATCCCCGCGGCTTCGCCCGCGTAGATTTAGGTTTTTAAAGATCCCGTATAGCCTATGTCACTCAGGAATAATGTAGCTTTCTACTGGTGAAAGAATTTTTAAAATCGGTTCAGTAGTTCTAAAGATTACCCCCTACAAACAAACTTAACGACATTACCTCTTTATATAATACAACGGGCCGTGCAGCAGAAATCGTAATATTTTAATTTCGCCATAACTTCAAAACCAAACGTCCAATTTTAATCATTCAAAGACCAAATATTATCTCCATAAACTGTTCTTAGTGATGAAATCATTTATTTTGATAAGGATTAATAGCATGAGTAAAATAAACGCGTTTAAATGTAGTCCAAAAAAAATTCAAGATTTTTAAATAAAAAAATGGTTGCTGTGCCTCACTCGACATAGATGGTATTAGTGTGTCGTGGACTTTTTTGTAGATATTTATAAGATCTACAATTAATTAGAACATTTTATGGTTCTATCTTTTATAGTTTAGGCAGCGTACGCAAAATAAGTAACTTTTCTGGTTGATTTTTTACACCTTGTGTCCGAAAAACCCAAATATCTTACGGAACCCTATTTTCAAAAATAAAATATAGCCTATGTTACTCGTGGATAATGTAGCTTTCGAATGGTGAAAGAATTTTTAAAATCGGTCCAGTAGTTTTTGAGCCTATTCAGTACAAACAAACAAACAAACAAACAAACAAACAAAGTTTTCCTCTTTATAATATTAGTGTAGATTTTTTGGACTTTTTTCGTGTTTTTTTGGTGTTATCATATCACATGTCTTCGTTTTTGCTAGCGTTCTGGTTACACCCTGTAGATCAGCCTACTACGCGGGAGATATTATAGTGCACAAATGATGTGAAAACACAGGTGCACTCTCTATTCCCTCACTCTCGTAGCCTGATGGGTCGTAAATCATACACGACCGGAGAGAGATCAGGCCGACGGCTTTACGTGCTCTCCGAGGCACTGGGGTAACACACCGTAAATTTTTAGGCTTCCGTACCTCAAAAGGAAAAATGGAACCCTTATAGGATCACCTCGTTGTTTGTCTGTCTGTCCGTCTGTGAATAAAAGATGCCTATTCACTCTTGTTTTGAACTGAAACTTCACAAAAAAAGGTGACTGAGTGGGTCCCAAGAAACAGAAAAAGGAAAAGAGGACGACAAAGAAAGAAATGGCGAGATGTTTTTTCCCAAAATGTGGGACCGGACTGGATGAGGAAAGCTCGGGATAGGGAGCTTTGGGGAGATTTGGGGGAGACCTACGCCATCGAGGCGACTAATTAATAAGTGAGCAAATATAAAAGGGACTTAAATATTTAAACATAAATTCTGGCATTATAAACTAATTTTATAATGACGATGAATGAACTTATATATTTTATGAATTGATATTACTTTGATTACGATGAATTTATAAACAAAAATGATGTAAAAAAAATATATTGTAATAGGAGATATAATTATTGTAATTGAAATTAACGTAGTAGATAATAAATGCTTTTTTTATTTTTTATTTTATTCATTTTATTTTATTTATTATTAACTCTTGTTTTGAATAATGTTGCGTCAATCTACAATTCCAATGGGCGTCTGTTTTGTTAACAAGAAACAGCGACTTTGTGACGAAATTCACAGCATTGTAACTGGCGTATAGAAGCAATAAAAACTTTGTAGCCGCAGGCGATGTTGACTTGTCCTTGTTTTTAGACAGACCTCTGCCAATAAAAGTACGCTAGACTTGCGATTGCCGACCTTTATTTGAAGAAACTTAATTTTTGCCATTTTAGCGCTGATAGCAGCAGTAAGCGTCATGTGAGCGTACTTGGAACTCAATGTTAGTGATGATTGACAAGATCTGTCAACATAGTGTCGATCATCACCATCATCATCATGATCAACCCATCGCCGGCTCACTATAGAGCACGGATCTCCTCTTAGAGTGAGAGGTTTTGGCCATAGTCTATTACGCTGGCCATGTGCGGATTGGTAGACTTCACACACCTCTGAGAACTTTATGGAGAACTGCAGGTTTCCTCACTATGTTTTCCTTCACCGTTAAAGCAAGTGATATTTAATTACTTAAAACGCACATAGCTAAGAAAAGTTAGAGGTGCGGGCGGACGTCCTAACCACTAGGCTATCACAATATTGTCAACACGAAGACTATTTTGTCATAAAATGTTAATTTTAATTCCCGGTACTCTCGGTGGAGCGCTTTGAACAGGCACAAAAAATAACCGCACCCCACCGCAAACAATTCCACCCTCACCACCTGGGTGTCTGGTGCACTTCGACCACCCGTTGTGCCAGATTCTATTTTCTACGCGCATGCAAAATTCCCCGTTCCCATTAGATTACAACAATGGGGTTATTCAAGGGGCGGACCAACAAATTCCTGCAAGGCCGGCAACGCATTGGTGGTGCTGCAAATGTTCATGGGCGGCGGTCATTCACATCAGGTGACCCGCTTGCTCGTTTGCTCATCATTTAACATCATTTTTATATTTAAAAAAAAACTGTCATTTTGTATGGGCTATCTTTTCCAGCGTTGTTGTATATGTCCATTTCATTGTTTTCGGGTCTACCGTCTGTTCCTTATTTTTGTAGCCTTTATTTATCTGTTTGTTCTTTACCCGTAGTTTACAATGGAATTATTTGTCTTAAAATATTGCCACAAAACCAAGTAAAGAAACACTATAAGTAGGCAACTAATTATCTGTTACAAGCGAATTTGTCTCATATTTTATCATGAACATCATGATCAACTCATCGCCGGCTCACTACAGAGTACGGGTCTCCTCTCAGAGTGAGAAGGAGTTGTCTAATAAGATTTTTTTTTTTAATTCCATGCGAATCTTGGATTTTCCAATATAAAAAGTAGCTTATACCTACTCTGGGACGCTCTGTATCTACCGAATTTCGTCAAAATCCATTAAAATATTGCAGCTAGCATAAAATATTACCTTGAGTAAGGAAGTACATAAATCGAACTTGGAAATACTTCATTGCCTTGGAAACCTATTGATTTAATGGGATAAAAAGTAGTCTACGTCAAAAACTCTTTGCGGGATAAAAATAATTAACCAATAATTCTATGTAACTCTACAGGTCTTTGACTATAATATTAATATCCATGCAAAAAATCACATAGATTCGTTGATCCGTTGAGATGTGGTGTGATTAAAATAAATAAAAATAAATAAATAAAATGTTTTTATTTCGACCAACAAGGATCATATTGGTGTTAGTAATTACACGAAACTTAAACCTAATTAAAGGATAAACTAAGAAACAAACATATTTTTACATTTATAATATTAACCAATGAAACTGAACAAAATTTTGTAAACGTTCATCAGATCTCTGTAAAAATATGTAATTTCAAAGTTACACGGGTTCAAAGATTTGTATGTTAAATTAGCACGTGTAACTTTGAAACTCTTTGAATTTCTTCAAACCTACCCTGCCTGTGTAAATCATGTTCATCATTGTAAAAACGATATGGTACCTACAACGAGGGTAGGTACTATACAACCCCCTACATAAGTTCACCGCTTACCAACATCGTATTGCGTAAATATTCACGAGTTACTACTACTGATATAAAGTAAACCAAAGATATAGAGTTCCTGATTAAAAATAAATAAATTTAACGGATGTTTTGTGCAAAAAACGGTCAGGGGCGAGTCGGACTCGCAGACGAAGGGTTCCGTACCATCGTTAAAGATATACCTAATTTTTAAAAATAACTTATTCTCGTGGTGGCCATTTTAAAATTCGCCATCTTGGTTTTTTATAATTTTGTTGTAATAGCGGCAATAGAAATACACAGTCTGTGAAAACAACACTCTAGGTACATATTTCATGAGGTACAGCCCGCTGACAGACAGACGGATTAACAGATGGACGGACGGACAACCCACCACCTCCCATGGCCCCACCAACCTCGCGGTTATATGGGCCGAAACGCGGGAGGGCGCCCGTTCGGTACTTGCTCGGTGGCTCTTTCCCGGGGCGCCTTCTTGACTCGCTACAAATTCTTTCTTTCCTGTCTTTGTCCTTAATTGGTCGGACGGATGGACGGATGGACAGCGGATACTTAACAAACATTAATTTCGCATTAAGTAAGTAATATTGTGGGTTTTAAAATATAATACTGATGTTCTTATTATCTGACGCCAACTTTATGCTTTTACAAAAAAAATAGAAGAATACTAAGTATATTAGGTAAAGTTTACTATGTTGATGTATATCTTAGATTTATATATCAGTGGCAACGACCATTCAGTGTGCAGCTGAACCGCTTCTATATTGTACATACAATTTCTTTCGCGCAAATCCCTTCTAAACATAACCATAGGCTTATAAAGCTTCCTGTAAACTATCGAACTTGTTCCGTACTTGTGATATTTTTATAATTGTAGCACAAAACAATTTAATAGAAATTTATCAAAGGAGGAGCTCCTTTGATAAATTTCTAGCATACATATTTAATTATTAACAATGTAGGGCTTAACAATGTGGCTGCTTACTAAATGCGGCAACACTTAGTGCTGTCAACAGCTGTCAGTCGAACTTGAAGCACACACTCCGCGAACCGCGACGCATACGCCAGCCACCACCAGACGCCAGCTTCTAGCAGCCGCTCGGCACAAAACCACATTATAGACGCGAAGGTTCAGCAATCCTGGGACCAGATCAGCTACCCTGGACCTTACCAGCGCATCTTGGGGGCCTCCAGCATTGGAGCGCGTTCCCTAAGTCCGGTAAGTGACTCCATTTCACAACCCTGATCGTCCACTGGTTTTTATTCTAACAGAACTTCTTCATCAAAAATTAAAACTTATGTGCAAAGCTCCCTATCAATATCCATACTTTGAATTCTAAATGCAAAAGTGTGTCTGTCTGTTTGCTAGCTTTTCACGGCCCATCCGTTCTACTGATTTTGTCGAAATTCGGTACAAATATAGCTTGCATCCCGGGGAAGGACATAGGCTACTTTTTATGCCGGAAAATCAAATAGTTCCCACGGGATTTTAAAAAACCTAAATACACGCAGCCTAAGTCGCAGGCATCATCTAGTACCAAATTAGTAAGATCTATATCTCTTGAGGATACTCCGGTGTCGGGGCGAAACTTGTGTCGAATGTGTTTTGGGGCATTTGTGTGGTGCTGTGTGGTAGCAGTGGCGTGCAGCTCATAGAGGCATAAACGCACTGCTTACCCTCATTGTAATAAATCAATGCTTATTTTTCATTATAACCTGCTGTAAAATAAGTTCATACCTAAATGCATACCCTGGCTTGAACTCCTGTGCACGCCACTGTGTGGTAGTGGTGCGTTTTGCCTGCTTAATAGCTGGCTTTTCCTGCATGTTCAGCAGTGTTGGAGTGGGCGCTACATCAAATTAAGTTTTCGGTTCCTTCGTGTTACACACAAAGGAAGGCTCCTAAAAAGGCTTACCTTTTTAGGTTTACAGAAAATGTGTAAGACAAAGTACCGGACTTTCGAACAATGACACACAAGATCACGAGCTCAAGTTCGATCGTCTACAAGAGACTTAATAAAAGCCGCATTAGAAAAACCGCACAGCTCACGCATGCCGTTTGCGTAAATATTCAAGAGTTGTTACACGCGTTGCGCTTTTACGGCGCTCGTTGTTCATAGAAAGCTTTCATGCAAATCTGTACCATGTTCCTACAAGTTCAGTGACGCTGGGTATATGCGACGAATTGATGAACCTCTTTGAAGTTGGTTAAATAGAGGTCTACGTCTAATGAGGCAGATAGAATAAGTAGTATAGAGTTAAAACCAAAACTTTCATGAACAACTATAGTACGAGGCAGGTCGAGCAAAACTTCTAGTTGTACAAGTTTTATATACAATACTAGCACGCTTACGCGACGAGTTTTTTTTTCAATATGGTTATGCCCAAACAGTGCCTAAGGATTGCAGAATTGATATTAATGAAACTGCATATTGAACAGTTTTCAAAATGGAAAAAGATTAACACGTTTTAATTTGAGTAAGATCAGGTAGAAAATGAAAAATGTTGATACTGTTTGATAGCTATTTTCCATTAATATTACGACCTTTTTTTTATCTATCTCTAAGATGTAAAAGGAAACTCCTGAACCCAATTGCAACGCCAAAAATAAAATTTAATGATAGAACGTCCAGAGTCCTGCCAGCAGGACTTTGCGTCCTACCGGTAGGACGCAATAGATTTGGCTATATGAGGTTTTCTAAGCCTGCTAGCAGGACAAAACAAGTAACACTATATAGTGCGTCCTTTTCTCTCTTTGCGAGTTTTTGATTCATATTTCTACGACCAGTTGGGCCGAAATGGCTGCGAATATAAGACGTGGGGACCGCGTTCGCGCCAAAGCTACCTATTTCGACGAACAAGATGGCGACAATACATGGAGTCGTCAACATTTTGGCGATAATTACGATATCAGTTATTGTTGGGGTACAGTAAGAAAAGTGGAAAACAAATTTGCAAGAGTATATTGGGATATTGATAAAAAAGTTTCAACCGTGCCCGTCGGATATTTAATTGCTGACCATGAAAACGAAAATTTAAATGAAGCAAATACCAATCAAGAATGTTGTAAGTACATCCTATTAAAATATTATTAATGTGAAAGATTGTATATCTATCTTTTACTTTCGATAGTATATTTAAGTTTGTATAACAATATGGGTACTTAGCCTGAAATAAATACATTTATTATTATTATATTACCTATTACTATAATAATTTTATAAAGCTGAAGAGTTTGTTTGTTTGTTTGAACGCGCTAATCTCAGGAACTACTGGTTCGAATTGAAAAATTATTTCTGTGTTGGATAGCTCATTTGTCGAAGAAGGTTATAGGCTATAGACGAATCCCACGGGAACAGTACTTTGCGTTTTATTTATGACTGACGTTTGATTTTGTTAGTGCCGCACCGCGCCGTTTGTGCATAATTAAAAAGCAGAGTACCCTTACAATGGTGATAAGTAATGATCACCGATTGAGTTTTTTATACTTTGATTGATTTAGTATTTTGGTATTATTTTCAGCACCGTCTGAATCAGACTCATCCACTTCAAGCGAAGATGAGGAGGAGACAAATAATTATCCGACTACCAGTACGAGCAACGTAATAAATTCTTCCGAAAATATAGTCGTTGTAAAGGGTGTTACCTGGACTTTTATGGAGGCAATACGACTCGACCAACGACAACAGGGTAATTACAAAGCTACCCTACAAGAACCATTGAGGGGCACAAAAAGCGTAAAGGACGCTTTTTTTATGGTTTTTCCCCGGGAGAAAGTTCATTACATAATACAATGCACTAACTCCATGTTTCCAGCAAAACAAAAAGTTTTGATTGAGAAAGAGTTACTACTGTTTATAGGTATAATGTACGCTATGACGCTTCAGGAACTGCCGGACCGTCGATGTTACTGGAATACGACTTCTGAAGGTATATATCCCCCAGCCAATTTTGGACAAAGGTTTGGAATGAGTCGTCAGAGATTCGAGACAATTCTCATGGCTCTGCGCTTCACACAACCCTCAGATCTCGATGATTCCGACAGATGGCGTAACGTCAGAACTTTAGTAACGATGGTAAACGAGAAACTGGAACATACCATCCGTCCTGGTTCAAAAATTACTGTGGATGAGTCCATGTTCGCCTGGTACGGAAGAGGTGCGTACTTCAAAGACGGTATGCCAGCAGTTATGAAAATTAAAAGAAAACCGAAAGGAGTAGGTTGTGAAGTAAAAACTGCATGTGATAGTGGCACAAATATTATGATCAGGATGGAAATTAACGAGGGCAAGGAATCAATGAGTGCCAAGAAATGGCAGAGGGAATTAGGCGCAGGAACTGCAACTACTTTGCGATTAACTGAGCCATGGCATGGCTCTGGAAGAGTAGTTGTTGGAGACTCATGGTTTGCTTCAGTCAAAACAGCTGTAGAGTTATCTAAAGTTGGATTATATTTCATTGGACTAGTAAAGACAGCACATAGTTTTTATCCTTCTTCCGAGATGGCTACAAGGCGTCCATCGCATAAAGGAGCATCTGTTGTAAGTACAGCGGAAAAAGACTCTGTGCAGCTCATTGCCTGTGCATGGAGAGACAAAAAAAATCATACATTTGTTGCCACATGTGGAACGACACTGCCTGGCCAGCCATCACGTAAAAAGAGATGGGACGATGATGGAAATCAATTTTTTAGAGAAGTCGATAGGCCTAAATTAGTAGAGCAATATTTTGACGGTGCTGGGGCTATCGATATTCACAACCACATCAGGCAGGATGGATTGGCATTAGAAAAAGCTTGGGGCACCCATAAATGGGAGCACAGAGTATATGCTTCAGTTCTAGGCATAATAGAAACAAATGCGTATCTGGTTTATAACAATTTCTTTCGTGCAGAACACGACCAAGTCTCACACAGGTGGTTTACAACCAACTTGGTATTAGCTCTGACGGGCGAAGATACTGATGCTCAACTAGAAAATGTTCCGCCGCCTAATGAGAACATCGCTAGTAGTGGAGAACACATTCTTGAAGCCTTGTCAAAATCGGATGAAAGGAAGAGAGTTCAACGTAAATGTATCGTTTGTTCCCGAATTCACAAAAAGCAACAGAAAGCGAGCTTTTTTTGCAAGACATGTGGTCCACGTTGTGTTTTATGCTCTCCGCAGACTGGGAGAAACTGCTTCACATATCATATCATGCATGGCATCCCAGCATAACTATTATTTTTTTTGTATTTTTTAGGAATAAAGTAAACGTGATTCTCATACCTTTCTTTTTTATTTATCTTCCTTAGGCGTTATCGTACGTGAGCGACGCAAACAGAACGAATAAAATTAAACGTCAGTAAAAAATCAAATGCCTTTGTTTTTTATTTCAAACTCATAAAATAGTTGTCTACCCCTGCACTTTTGTATCAGGCATGGAATCGAGTACTGCCGGAAGGACCGTCTCGAATATTCATACAAATTCTACATGAAAAATAAGTCCTGCCAGCAGGACGCACTTTCGCTGGAGCGTCCTTCCAGAAGCTCCTTCCGGAAGGACATGGGTTTGGACGTTGTATCAAACATCAAAAAACTCAATATCGGGTTCGCCGTTGCGTGAAACTCGGGCTCGTTTTAATCTAAGGCGCTATGTCTACGCGGAATACATTATTTTGTCTACCAGGCATGACGCCTATGGAGGCATGAAGCATACAAATTAGAAAGAACAACCTGAAGAATTACCCCATACAAAATTCGACTCTAACACTTTGTTACAAAGTTGAGATTCTAGTGGCTGGGATATAGCCACATTTGAAGGAAGTCATCATCGTTAAAACCTAATCGTGTACGGGACCTCATTATGCGAAGTACTCGGCGTCTCCATTAGAGACTTGCATTGAAATTGCGGGAGTCCCCAGGGGACTATATTAGCGGAGATTGACGAAGATCAGTCAGTAATGTTTGTTTATTGGTAAGGAAGCAGGTGTCCTTTGAGATGATCTTATACTTGAGATAACAAAGAAAAATTTACGATTCTGCGATGACATATCAACGTAAAACCGATCGCGATAGACGTTGGGGTCCCAAGTTGCTGGAATGGCGACCTCGCACCGGAAGACGCAGTGTTGGAAGACCCCCCACTAGGTGGACGGACGATATCAGACGAGTCGCAGGGAGCCGCTGGATTCAGGCGGCGCAAGACCGTGGCGTGTGTCCCTACAAGAGACCTCTATGTCCAGCAGTGGACGTCTATCAGTTGTTGATGATGATGATGATGTAATATCAACGTATGTATTAAATGATGCCCGTGACTGTGTCATTTTTTTTACTTGCAAAATTTCATGATTCTAGTTTCTATAGGTTTCTTGGCAGACCAACAGACAGACAGACAGATAGACAGACATCAAAGTGATCCTATACGGGTTCCGTTTTTCCTTTTGGGGTACGGAACCCTAAAAAACAATTGGCGATTACAATGAAATTAAATAACTAACTAAAAAAGTGCAACACGATGCCTTTTGATATTAGTTTTTCAAAACCACTTTATATTTCGTAATAAGATAGACAACATTAATTCATCATAACTATATTATTTTGTACCGATGCAAAGTTAGAAGTTAGATTAGCTTCGAGACGTTACTTGGAAATTGAACGATGAAGTGATTACATATTTATTACTTTCGACTACAGTTTCTAAAGTTCAGAACTTATACTTGGATAATTCGATTATAATTCTAATTCGCTTGCTTTAATCAAAATCCTTTGATTCTTAGTGGAATGGAGGAAGAAATCTTTGAATTCTACTAAAGTTTGGAAACTCTGAGTATTGTTTTGATGTAACACAATATACCGTATGAAAATTGACAAATTACTCTCAAAGTTAGTATGGTGTGGTATGGCCATCAAGATTACAAATAAAACGATTCGCGCTTGCCGCTCGATACTAAGCCCGGCAGGATCGGATAAGCGGACTTATTAGATTGGTTAAGCGGGTTTGTTGAATGATAATAGTACCAAAAATAAACGAGTCACAGAAAGATCACGACTCGTACAACTTTGAAACTTGAAAAGTGTCATTTGTACACATTAAAGTTTGATAAGGATTACAAATAAAACGATTTGCGCTTGCCGCACGACGCTAAGCCCGGCGGGATCGGATAAGCGGATTTATTAGATTGGTTAAGCGGGTTTGTTGTATGTCTAATGGGTTGTTATCAAAAATGAACCAGCTACAGAATATACAGTCCTAAAAACAGATGATTGAAATATTTTGTTAAAAAGCCAAAACCGTGAGCGATATCGAAAGAGTAATACTTGACAGATTAAGCCTGGAATCTTTGGGAAGAGTCATTTGTACATATAAAAGTTTGATAAGCATTACAAATAAAACGTTTCGCGCTTGCCGCTCGACGCTAAGCCCGGCGGGATCGGATAAGCGGATTTATTAGACGTCGACGCGGGACCAACAATTTTATATCGGGGATTTGATGCGGAATTGAATAAATTTATATTGCGATGTAAGAACGAGTCTTCTCTGCTGGGTCGTAAATTGAAATGGGTCAGGAACGCCGTATTTCTACAGACATCTGAAAGTATCTTGAGGTTCTTCGTTTGTAGGCAATACATGTACGCCACGTGCTAACGCAGAAGTGTGAGCCTCATTCATTATCATCATCAATCCATCCATCCATCGCTAGCTCACTACTGAGCGTAGTCCACCACTCTGGGCAGTCAAATGGGGATTGACAGACTTCACACACCTTTGAGAACATTATGGAAAACTCTCAGGTGTGTAGAGTTCCTCACGATGTTTTTTTTTTACCGTTAAAGCAAGTGATACTGAAAATTTAGAGAACATCGAGTTTGCTTGGTTAATATTCAACTGAGAACCAAACTACGTTTGTATGAACCGTATGATGCAAAGATCTCAATTAAAGAACACAACGTCAGTTTTAGTATTACAAAAATCTGAAAGTATAGGAAGTTTGTTCAGAATCGATTGCAATTATTTTTATACCGTATTATATTTTGACCGAAAACTACTTTAAAATCCTGCAAGTTTGGACACCTAGTTGAATGACCACTTGCACCAGCTGATCTGAGCCGCGCTAGTGGCAGCGCTCCGTCTCGTTCGCTCACATCCGTTCGCTTGGGGTGACCATATTTTTGCGAAGACTACGACCCAACACAACAAGGCTATAACTTCGTAAATTTTCATTAAATATTTTTAAAAATTCTTTATGTAAAAATATGCGACACGTGTTTTAGTTTTTGCTTAATGTTGTATAATCATCACACACGAGCGATGTAACATTTCAACTCTTTCCCCGACTGAGTTGCGACCATTGTCTGCATAATTTCTTTCATTCGCAACTCGTACGTGTTCATTAAAAATGAAAGGAGCAAAGCCGGGACATAATTAGAAGCGCAACAACAATTGGGGTCTCAGCTGGGTTAGCACGAGTTCACTTACTTCAACAACGTTGGTAGGGTTCGAATATCGATACACTATAACTTCAAACACGCGATAACTTAATGGTTAAGAGGTCCGCCTCCTAGTTGGGGGGTCGGGAATCGATCCCGAGCACGCATCTCATCGGAGTTATGTGCGTTTTAAGATTTTAAAACATATCACTTGTTTCAATGGTGAGGAAACAACCATGAAAAACCTGCATGACTGAAAGTTTTCCATAAGTTTTCAAAGATAAAGTCGTCCAATCTGCACTCGGAAAGCGTGGTGGGCTATAGCCTAAACCCTTCTTTTTCTGACAAGAGACCCGTGCTCAATAGTGAACCGGTGATTGGTTAATCATGATGACGAGAATAACGTCAAAAGTTTTTGACAACCTTCATCGCACAGTACTCAGTAGAAAGCGATGTGGTTTTATGTAGTACGAAGTGGTGGCATATAGTTTAAAACCCCGTTAGACGTTGGGGTCCCAAGTTGCCGAAATGCCAACCTCGCACCGGAAAGCGCAGCGTTGGAAGACTCTTCACTAGATGGACAGACAAGAACAAACGAGTCACAGGGAGCCGATGGATTCAGGCGGCACAAGACCGTTGCTTGTGGAAGTCTCTTACAAGAGACTTGTGTCCAGCAGTGGACGTCTATCGGTTCACGATGATTTAATGATAGCTATAGAGCTTCACTACTTGATAGTATTTATCAACGTTATCGAAATGTGTAAACTCATACTAACCTCAGCCTTATCGAGAGAAACTCATACTAACCTTAGGAAACCAAGCTAGAAAAGGGAAGCAATTTCAGCCTTTTGAGCTCAGCATGAAAGGCTTAAGTTGCATTAATTAGGAGTCTTGCAAATGCTGCAGTAATTTTGTATCAAAGCGAATAGATATTAAAATGAGACAGCGTTTAGAAATACTTTTGTTTTAAATAATAGGTGGAAAATGAATATGAAGAATCAGAATCTAACATTCGTTTTATTAATTTTAAAAAGTATACTATTAAAGTACAAATAAATTAAAAAAACAAGCATTTTTTTTAATCCATTTTATAATGAGCTAGATGATGCCCGCGACTTCGTCCGCGTGGATTAAGGTTTTTAAATATCCCGTGGGAACTCTTTAATTGTCCGGGATAAACGTAGCATAAATTATGTCTTTCTCCGGGATGTAAGCTAAATCTATATACTAAATTTCATCAAAATTGGTTAAACTGTTTGGCCGTGAAAAGCTAGCAGCCAGACAGACAGATAGATAGACAGACACACTTTCGCATTTATAATATTAGTTTGGATGCAAAGCTATCTGTGTGCTTTTCTGTTTATAAAAGGTCAATTAAGGCTAAATTACCGAATTAGTCTTGATTAGTTTTGGAAATTGAAATAAATTTGAGTGTTCCGTACAACAAAAGTAAAAAAGGAAACCCTTATAGGATCACTTCGTTGCCTGTCTGTCTGTTGTGTCTGTTAAGAAAAGAGATTCAAAACCTATTGGGCACTTCCTAATTTTTTTTCCTAAAAAAGAATATTAGCCAATGATGACTAATATTCCCTTTTCCCCTCCAACTAAGCGTAAAGCTTGTGCTAGGAGTAGGTACGTCAATAGTGCAACGGGTGGAGTTTGAACAGGCGACCTTTCGGATTTCAGTCCGCTTCTTTAACTGTTGAACTATTGAGGCTCTGAATTTTTATAATGAACATGATTCAACGGAAAGTACCCTATAGCTTTTGATGCCTTTTTGATTGATAGGAACGACAGACAGACAGACAACGAAGTGATCATATTATAGGGTTCCTTTTTTCCTTCTGAGGTACGGAACCCTGAAAACATGTCCTTTAGTAGCTGTTGAAAAAGGAAGTAACTAAAAAAGTAATGAATATTGTGATATTAAAAATTTTACTCTGCCATTTCCCAAGTTAACAACCTCTTCTGTTAATGAAAAAAGTATTTATATTAACGAAGCAGAGTTGCTCGTAGAAATTATTACATTTTAAGTATTATTAAGTAGGTTTCTCTCAATTTAAGCGGATTTTTCTAAATGGAGAGATTGCTAATTTACTCGTAAATATTTTGTTACTAAGTATGATCAACGTATTGAGTCTATGCGAAAGGGTCTGATTTATTTCATTTTATTCAGATACAAGCCCTTGACTACAATCTCCTGGCTAACCTGGAAGGGGTATGGCAGTTTTTAATAAGCCCATACCCCTTTGGTTTCTACACGGCATCGTACCGCAACGCTAAATCGCTTGGCGGCACGGCTTTGCCGGTAGGATGGTAACTGGCCACGGCCCAAGCCTCCCACCAGACCAGACCAAAAATTTAGAAATTATGAAATTCCAAATCCCTGCCAGGAATCGAACCCGGACCTGAAAATGGCCAGTTTCAAAAAGGCCGCTGCCATGCAAAATAATAACATTTAAAAAAAACATGGAGTACATGTGTTATATAATAATATTATCTTGTATACGTACTAAAATTTCGAAATGTTATTTCTTGTATGGTACGGAACCCTTCGTGTGCGACTCGACTAGCACTTGACCGATTTTAATTTTTAATCATAGAACTTATTCACAATTATTTGTGTACGGAATCCTAGAAATCGTAGAGTCATAAATAAGTTTATCCAACACAAACGGAACAAAAGTTTTCAATCGCAGGTGTCCGAATGTTTTCGGCGCTTTTTTGGAACTTTTTCAGCGCTTTTTCAGCGCTTTTTCAGCGCACTTTCAGCGCTTTCAACTGTTGATAGCGCGGCTGCATTGCTGCGATACTGTTCGATCGCTATTCAAACACGGAATTTCAGCTTCTATATTTGTAGAGTGCGATTTGTCTTTTAGGTATAGGTCACTGACGTTTGTACATCCATACGATACTTATTATATAGACATAAAAAGAGATGTCTTGACTTACTGACTAGGTGACTGACTGACTAACTGACTGACTGACTGATCTATCAAGGCACAACCTAAACCACTGGGGTCAGAAAGTTGAAATTACAGTATTTATGACGCAGGCACTCAGTAAGAAACCAACCAACAATTTTTCAAAAATGTTACCTCGCCATTGTATTACAAAAACCAAACATCCTGGGGGTCTGGTGCACTTCGACCACCCGTTGTGCCAGATCCTTTTTTCCACGCACATGCAAACTGTGGAATCAACTCCCTTCGGCGGTGTTCCCATTAAATTTCAACATGGGGTTATTCAAGGGGCGGACCAACAAAATCCCTGAAAGGCCGGCAAGAGCCTCAATAGCTCAACCGGTAAAGGAGAGGACTGAAAACCGAAAGGTCGACGACGGTTCAAACCCCGCCCGTTGCACTATTGTCGTACCTACTCCTAGCACAAGCCTGATGCTTAGTTGGAGAGGAAAGGGGAATATTAGTCATTTAACATGGCTAATATTCTTATTAAAAAAAAAAAAAAAAAAAACGCATCAGTGGCTCCTCTGGTTCTGCAAATGTTCATGGGCGGTGGTAATCACTTAACATCAGGTGAATCACCTGCTCGTTTGCTAGCGATTTTTATTTAAAAAAAAACTAACAGCGGTTATCAAGACCTAGCTAATGCCTGCGACCTCGTTGATGTAGATTTAGGTTTTTAAAAATCCCGTGGGAACTTTATTTTGAAAGATAAAGAATACACTTTGTCACTCTCCAGGTTTTTGAATTATATTCATGCAAAAAATCACCTCGATCCGTTGTTCCGTTGCGGCAAACCAACAAACCATTAAACCAACAAAATATCGTCAAGCAAACCCACTTTCACATTAAATATGGGTACTGATAATATGTGTCTGTTACGCATTTTGCCAAAAAAACTACGTATTTCTAAGTACTGTGACAGAGGTGAAAATTACCACTATAAATGCAAATGGTATAATATCTTATACGAAGTAGGCACGGAAAAACGACGCATGACTTATACTAGAGTATTTTGTTTAAGCTAAGGTTTTGGCTTATTCCTTTTATACACCCTTACACACCCACCTAGGGTGTTGACTCAAAAACGTAAATAATAATAAATAAATAATCATTTATTTGTAAGAACGTTGGTATAAAGAAGATGGAAGTGTACAGTATAAAGAGCCCTTAACATTCGACTAAATTAAGAGTGAGCAAATATTTTAAGAGATATTCAAAATTTAAGTTATTAAACACTATCAAATAAAATTATTAGTCTTATACAGCATGCAATCAATAAAATGTCAGACCATATTAAAAGAATATCACTAGTCGGAAGTATTTGTAGGTAAGTTTTATTTTAATTGGTATAATAATTTTTTCATCCGAAGTGGACGGACGGTTAAATTAAGTAAATCAATTTACTAAGTTTAGTAGTAGTATTTTCTAAGTAAACGAATAAAAAATGCGGCTATCTTTAAAATGACTGTGGCACACAGAAAGACGGACGAAACTTTAAAGTTTTCTTCCTCCCTAAAACACGCATTGTTTATTAAAGCACACCCAAGCTGCAATATCATACGCAAATATTAAAATTATTCTAATAAAGCCACCCGTATTTTATAAAACGCGAGTAATTACCATTTAAACAACACACATCGCGACACGGAGTCGCGGCGTGTCACCCGGCGTGCGGCGCCCTCATTGTGTACTGTCACTGATAACAACACAACATTCAAATGATGTAATAAGGCCTTGTTAAATTAAATTAGTTCCTAAGAATTCCGTACTTCAATAAGAAAAAATAATATTCTTAGTTGTTTGTCTGTTAAGACCCTTTTTCTCAGAAAGGAGGACGTGTCAATTTAAAATCAAGTAGCGGAGGTGCCTTGATGCTAAAAAAAATTATTTTCTAAGTAAACGAAAGAAAAATGTGACTATCTTCAAAATGGATGTTGCACACAGACAGACGGATGAAACTATAAGGTTTCCTTCCTCCCTAAAACATACATTATTTATTAAAGCACACCCAAGCTGCAATATCATACGCAAATATTAAAATTATTCTAATAAAGCCACCCGTATTTTATAAAACGCGAGTAATTACCATTTAAACAACACACATCGCGACACGGAGTCGCGGCGTGTCACCCGGCGTGCGGCGCCCTCATTGTGTACTGTCACTGATAACAACACAACATTCAAATGATGTAATAAGGCCTTGTTAAATTAAATTAGTTCCTAAGAATTCCGTACTTCAATAAGAAAAAAATAATATTCTTAGTTGTTTGTCTGTTAAGACCCTTTTTCTCAGAAAGGAGGACGTGTCAATTTAAAATCAAGTAGCGGAGGTGCCTTGATGCTAAAAAAAATTATTTTCTAAGTAAACGAAAGAAAAATGTGACTATCTTCAAAATGGATGTTGCACACAGACAGACGGATGAAACTATAAGGTTTCCTTCCTCCCTAAAACATACATTATTTATTAAAGCACACCCAAGCTGCAATATCATACGCAAATATTAAAATTATTCTAATAAAGCCACCCGTATTTTATAAAACGCGAGTAATTACCATTTAAACAACACACATCGCGACACGGAGTCGCGGCGTGTCACCCGGCGTGCGGCGCCCTCATTGTGTACTGTCACTGATAACAACACAACATTCAAATGATGTAATAAGGCCTTGTTAAATTAAATTAGTTCCTAAGAATTCCGTACTTCAATAAGAAAAAATAATATTCTTAGTTGTTTGTCTGTTAAGACCCTTTTCTCAGAAAGGAGGACGTGTCAATTTAAAATCAAGTAGCGGAGGTGCTTGATGCTAAAAAAAATTATTTTCTAAGTAAAACGAAAGAAAAATGTGACTATCTTCAAAATGGATGTTGCACACAGACAGACGGATGAAACTATAAGGTTTCCTTCCTCCCTAAAACATACATTATTTATTAAAGCACACCCAAGCTGCAATATCATACGCAAATATTAAATTATTCTAATAAAGCCACCCGTATTTTATAAACGCGAGTAATTACCATTTAAACAACACACATCGCGACACGGAGTCGCGGCGTGTCACCCGGCGCCCTCATTGTGTACTGTCACTGATAACAACAC
Source organism: Maniola hyperantus (assembly GCF_902806685.2). Lineage (NCBI taxonomy): Eukaryota > Metazoa > Arthropoda > Insecta > Lepidoptera > Nymphalidae > Maniola > Maniola hyperantus. The sequence continues at coordinate 774,235 of NC_048539.1, forward strand.
AACTCAGTTGGAAAACGTCGCGTCGTCGCGTGCCGAGTGAGCTATGCGGGACGGTTAAATGTTTTAATAAGGCCTTATTTTAAACTAGCTTATGCTCGCGACTTCGTCCGCGTGGACTACACAAATTTCAAACCCCTATTTCACCCTCTTCGGGGTTGAATTTTCGAAAATCCTTTCTTAGCGGATGCCTACGTCATAATAGCTATCTGCATGCCAAATTTCAGCCCGATCCGTCCAGTAGTTTGTGCTGTGCGTTGATAGATCAGTCAGTCAGTCATTCAGTCAGTCAGTCAGTCAGTCACCTTTTCCTTTTATATATATATAAGAAGATTAGTATGGATGTGCCCTGCCGATATCCACTCGGGTACGAAAGTAAAATTATAATTTGAGTGTCAAAACCAGCCATTTGCCGTACAAAGCTTTTTCAGCGCGAACCTCTCGAACGTTCCGTCGTCGCTATCAAAGCGCTCAGCGATGCAAGGGTAGCAAATACTTTCTTAGAGCCAACTTCTTAACGTTTACTTAATTAGTAAGAAAAATCATTTTCTTAATGAAATGGCGAGAGACCTATGTCCAGCAGTGGACGTATATCGATTGATGATGATGATGGCCCGAGCGGGAATAAGTAGAGCACGCGTTGTAATGTTGTGATGATTAGGTGATGATTAAAGATCATTTGTTTCGTTATAATAACAATCATACTTCAATCACTACCCATACTATACCACTACCTATATTTTAAATGCGAAAGTGTGTTTGTTTGTTGGTTTGTCCTTCAATCACGTCTCAACTAGAGCAACGGATCGATGTGATTTTTTGCGCGGGTATAGTTTAAGACTTGGAGTGTGACATAGGCATCGATATAAATGACAAGATACGCCCAAGCGAACAAAATTATTCACGGTTTTGGAAGCAAATAAATCAGCACCACCTCTTAGATATTTACTCACCTCTTATATTACTGTTAGGTATTTTTAAATGATTAAAGCTTTACTCTTTAGGCTAAGCTTGGAAGGTACATTTTATATTTTATATATATTTTATTTTTATATTTAGATTTATTTTTACTGCTATTTTTTAGATTTTGTTCTTTTTTATGTCACTGTTCCGGTTTAGTTAGTTCTTTTATGTCACTGTTTTGGTTTAGTTTATACAAAGTTTTATTGATCAATGAAGAGATAGGTAACGCAACGGGCGCGGTGCGTTTTTTATTAATCAATATAAATTATGGAGCAAACTGAAAACCAGCACCGAGCATTGTGAGCAGTGCTCGGCTATGCTGAGTTTGCGACCTTTTGTTTATTGTTAGTTTTTAGTCTAGATAGTATATTAGATATAACATGTACATACTAGTTACTAGCAATAATGAAAACAATAAAGCATATTTATTATTATTATTATTATTAGATACCTACTAATTAATGAACGACCCGTTTGAAATCCAGACGTCACTGAGGTTGCATTGGTGCTAAATAAACATTTTAGGACCGATGAATCGATGCCATTTTACTTGTTCAATCGCCCTGTCCTTACAAAGTAATATATAAGTCAATGGACATAGGCAACTTTATATCCCGGAAAATCAAAGACTTCCCCCGGGATTTTTAAAAACCTAATTCCACGCGGATGAAGTCGCGGGCATCAGCTAGTGCATTATAAATGTACAATCCGATGTTATCCACTATTGGTACTAATTCGGTTGTGCACAATTCCTAAATTGACAGGTTTTAAAATAGTTCTACCCTTTTCCCAATGTTTCCCATAAAGAAGGACAGCATTACTATTTAGGCGGAAGAGTGCCGGTTGAGCGAGGGTGACAGTTGACATAAAGAGTTTATTGAAAAAAAGCTTCTTAGGGTTCCGTACTTCAAAAGAGAAAACGGAACCCTTATAGGATCACTTTGTTGTCTGTCTGTCTGTCTGCCGGTCTGTCAAGAAACCTACAGGGTACTTGTGCCGTTGACCTAGAATCATGAAATTTAGCAGGTAGCTATGTCTTATAGCAGACATTCGGGGAAAAATCTGAAAACCGTGAATTTGTGGTTACATCACACAAAAAAAAATATTTTGTGGTCATGTACTATTAATAGTATTTTCAATTTTCAAAGTAAGATAACTATATCAAGTGGAGTATCATATGAGAGGTCTTCACCTGTGCAATCCATAACAGATTTTTTATTAATTTTTATACATCATAGTTTGTGAATTATCGTGACAAATGTCGAAAAAATACGACTGTAGTACGGAACTCTCGTTGCACGAGCCTGACTCGCACTTGGTCGGTTTTTTTTTTGAATCACAGCCACAGAAGATATAATAGTACTAACGTATCACAGCTGTGAATCATCAAGCGTTATGAACTCATTAAATGAAAACATATACAGGGTGTAACCAGAACGCTAGCGAAAATGAAGATAAGTGATGAAGCAAAAAATATTTAATTACTTAAAAAGCACATAACTCCGAAAAGTTAGAGGTGCGTGCCCGGGATCGAACCCCTGGTCTCCGTATAGAAGGCGGACGTCCTAACCACTAGGCTATGTCAGCTTCAGAAAAGTTCACGCTGCAATAATATTGGTAGCATTTGCCACGATAAGCCCTTATCACAAAATGTGATGTTAGCACCGCAAAGTTTTTCAATAAGCACTGCAGATGCCATGATAGTGGCCCCGAAGAACTTTAAGTTCGGCAATTTATTTCTTCGAGTCATGTAAGGGTATCCACAGACAGTCTTATTTGGATTGCGAACTGACTGCTAAATTCCAGTTTGGATACGTTTGGACTATACAAAAAACGGACCGAATTGAGAACCATCTCATTTTTGGAAGTCGGTAAAAAAAAAATTGGGGTTGAATTTTCAAAAATCCTTTATACTAGGGTAGTACGCTAGGATACATCATGATAGCTATCTGCATGCCAATTTCAGTCCGATCCGTCTAGTAGTTTGAGCTGTGCGTTGATAGATCAGTCAGTCCGTCAGTCAACTGTTTCTTTTATATACTTAAGTGACATAACTGCTCATCAACTGAGCAGTCCACATGCAGTCCGCGTGCAGTTCTGATAGTGATACGAGCATAGTTTGAATTGCATTCTAACTGCACATTGCGTAGTCCGTCTACATTTACCTACAATGTAGAGCCTCAATAGCTCAACCGGTAAAGGAGTGGACTGAAAGCCGAAAGGTAGACGGTTCAAACCCCACCCGTTGCACTATTGTCGTACCTACTCCTAGCACAAGCCTGACGCTTAGTTGGAGAGGAATGGGGAATTTATCATGGCAAATATTTTTTTTTTAAAGTAAACAAAAGTAAAAAAGTAATGTGCCTATAGTTAATTATACCTAACTGTATTTTAGGTAAGTTGTAGTAGGTTTTAGTGCAGTTGATATTAATCAACTGCACTAAAACCGCGTGCTATTTTGCCATTGACCTGCGGTTGAAACGCAGACCGTCTAACTAACCCTAAGGAATTAAATATCATTGTATCGATAGTTTAATACAAAGTTTGGCTATAACTTTTTGAATGTATCAATTTAGTAGCACGCAACCAAATCAAACCAAACCAAATCCTGTGGTAGTTTTAAGAACTATTTGTTTCATATTCGATCGACTTTCAATGACTTCGCCAGCGTGGATTAATTTTTGAAAATGCCGTATAAATTCTTTGAATTTTCGGTGTAAAAAGTCATATGCCATCCTACTAATCCTAATAATAATTATTATAAACTGAGCAACACATTTAGTGATTCATTTTTATTTTAGATAGATGTGAAAGTGTGGATGTTTGGATGTTTGGACTTTGGATGTTTGTTACTCAATTACGCAAAAACGGCTGAACGGATTTGGATGAAATTTGGAATTGAAATAGATTATACCTTGGATTAACACGTAGGCTACTTTTTATCCCGGAAAATAAAAGAGTTCCCGCGGGATTTTGAAAAATGTAAATCCACGCGGACGAAGTCGCGGGCATCAGCTAGTATATCTACATAAAAGAAAATGCTCACTGACTGACTGACTGATCTATCAGCGCACTGCTCAAACCACTTGACATATCGGGCCGAAATTTTGCAGGCAGATAGCTAGTATGTAGAGTAAAGTACGTAGACATCCGTCAAGAAAGGGTTTTTAAAAATTCAATCCATAAGGGGGTAAAATAGGGGTTCGAAATTTGTGTAGTCCACGCAGACGAAGTCGCGGGTATAAGCTAGTCTAAATATATAAAAGGAAAAACTGACTGACTGATTGACTGACATGTCAATGAAACAAAAATGCACAGCTCAAACTACTGGGCAGATTAGGCTATTTGGCATGCAGATAGTGCATGATGATGCAGGAAAGGATTTTTGAAAATTTAACCCTTGTTGGGGTAAAATAGGGATTGGAAAAGAGATTGCCCATTTTCTTAGGAGCTTTGGGCCCCCCCTCATATAATTGTTATGTAACCATGGTTTTAATTTTATTTTGTAGACAAATAATTAACTCTTTATATTCTGGAAACGATTTCTATTTATTCACCCTGGTTATAAAGAAATCTTATTTTTATATGGCTGATATTGAGGTTATATTTAATTAATACTTCTTCAAAATAAATGCATGTTTACGATTCTAACTGTAATTGTGGATATTTTCAATAATAGAGTGAAAAAAAGTCGTTATAAAACATAATCGTAAAAAAATAACACATTTTTAAAAAATTCAATTTAAGTTTTGACACGACGCCACAAAAGAGGGCCCGTTCACGGGCGATCTCCTTTTCTTGTCCACGCGAACAAAGTCGCCGGCGTAAGCCAGTTATAATATAAATCTCTGGCAGTTGAACTCACGATCCCACGAGCTTAATCCGTCGCTACGGTTTGCAAAACTTATAATGGTCGCAATGATCTGTACGCTTAGTACCTACCTACCTACGAGATTTTGTCTCACCAAGGTTGATAATATTCGAGTGTCGAAACACTTCCGCGTTATATTAAACTGGATCTTAACTGCCTTGTTGTAAAGCTCAAGTTTGTCTACACATCTACAGCCAGCGCTCCAAGCGGAAACGTTGCGTAATTAAAATCAGTGGCATTGAATATTTGACTTCAATTCAAGGCTCTTTAGGTGCATTTTACTTTGATGTTAATGTGTTTCGACTCTCGAATTCGAGCAACGTTGGTGAGACGTAAAATCTAATAAGCATACTGGCAACGACTGGACAACGAAATTTCACGAGTATACTAAGTGCGCATGTACGCGTCACTCATTAGTTTTAATGGCGGCCCTCACGTGCTCATTAGGGAAACTCAATTGACTCGCAAACGCACAGTTACCAATTAGGCTATATTTGTGAACACTTTGCGTACAATTTTGTGCTGAATAAAACACGAAAAAACCGGCCAAGTACGGTTCACCGTTAAAATAAGGACTAGAATTTTATTGTACTTTTGACATGACAGTTGTCACAAACTAAAATGGCGCGTGAGAACTTATTTTATACCTACGCATTAATTCACTCTGGTTCATTTCGTTTCGATACTACCCGCTGATGCGTGTTTGAAATAGTTAAACCCACACTTACATTCATGCGGACTAATTTGGCATTTGACCAGCATGGTGGACAATGGACTAAACGCTCTTATTCTGAGAGAAGACCAGTTCTCAGTACAGGGTCGGGGAAGATACAGCCCACTGACAAACAGACGGACGGACGAACGAACAGCGGAGATTGGCACCTTTCGGCTACGGACTCCGCACAAAATGAGTTCTCACGCGCCATTTTATCTCTATGTGTCAACTGTCATTTCAAAAATACGATTCAACGTTAAAATATGGATTAGAATCGTACTTTTGACATGACTGTTGACACAAGTTAAGATGGCGTGTGAGAACTCATTTTGTTCGCAATAGTTCACTCTGGTACGGATCACTAAAAACGACTGCTACAAACATAGCCTGCACAATATTTCACGATCCAAACAACATTTGAATTTGGAAGCCAGTGTAATGTAACACAATTGCACGGTTCATTTCGTTTCGATACTACCCGCTGATGCGTGTTTGAAATAGTTAAACCCGCAGTTACAGCCATGCGGACTAATTTGCCAAGCTCTGTTTGTCAAAAGCAAATCTATTTTGATTTGTTGGAATAGGAATTTCCGAATTCATCCATTTTTAGGGTTCCGTACCTCAATAGGAAAAACGGAACCCTTATAGGATCACTTTGTTCTCTGTCTGTCTGTCTGTTGGTCTGTCAAGAAACCTACAGCTAGAATCATGAAATTTGGGCAGGTAGGTAGGTCATAATTATAGCAGACATCTGAGAAAAAATCTGAAAATTGAGAATTTAGGGTTACATATCACACACAATAAAAAATTATAATATGAACTAATAATTAGTATCGTCAATTTTCGAAGTAAGATAACTATATCAAGTGGGGTATCATATGAAAGGTCTTCGCCTGTGCATTCTAAAACAGATTTTTATTTATTTTTATGTATCATAGTTTTTGAATTATCCTGCAAAATGTCGAAAAAATACGACCGTAGTACGGAACCCTCATTGCGCGAGCCTGACTCGCACTTGGCCGGTTTTTTTTTTCACATAATAACGGCAAGACTTATGTGGTATACAAAGTGCACATATTGTACCATATCACTCAATGTAAGCGAGAACAAATTGCGATCTCGAAATCATATCAGTCAAGTTGCCGGGAACCCTTTAGGTATGTCTGTGACGTGATAACATTGAATGGTCGCCGTGAAGGGTCCAATTTGTCACGATTCCCGCCCTTTGGGGCTACCCTTTGAGGCCACCCTTTGGGATTCTTCGGGATTGCAGGCGATACTATATGGTTTGTGTCCTATTGAAACTGCTGATTCAAAACTTTGATAAAATAATATTTTACACAATAATATATAGTGCATTCAATATTAACTGGCGTGTTTCCACTTGAGACCGTCATTAGCAATAACAGTAGGATTACATTCGACATGCCACGTAAACAATAGGGGTGATAAACCAAAGACTCATAGCCCATTTATATTAACGGAGGTGGTTCAACCTTATATATTTTGTTGCAAACCAACTAGTATTGATACTTTTGAATTAACCCGCCACGACTTAATCCTATTGTCATTGCTAATGACGGTCTCATGTGGAAACACGCCAGTAAATTTTTTTAAAAAATTGAATGCACTATACCATATCACTCAATGTAAGCGAGAACAAATTGCGATCTCGAAATCATATCAGTCAAGTTGCCGGGAACCCTTTAGGTATGTCTGTGACGTGATAACATTGAATGGTCGCCGTGAAGGGTCCAATTTGTCACGATTCCCGCCCTTTGGGGCTACCCTTTGAGGCTACCCTTTGGGATTCTTCGGGATTGCATGCGATACTATATGGTTTGTGTCCTATTGAAACTGCTGATTCAAAACTTTGATAAAATAATATTTTACACAATAATATATAGTGCATTCAATATTAACTGGCGTGTTTCCACTTGAGACCGTCATTAGCAATAACAATACTGATTCAAAACTTTGATTTAAAACAATTTTACACAGTATGGGGTTTAATAAACAAAGTAATGTTAATCGGGAACCCTTTAGGCAAAGTTTTTTAAAAAAAAAAAATTTGTGGGAGTATTTGAGCTCTACGTTAATAATATCGTGTCAGTCAGTTAGTTTCTCCTTTTGTAGGTATGTTAAGATAAAATAATATTGAGATGGAAAAATAGAGAAAATACGAGAAAAACGTGTAACTTGTCATATTACATCCGTGTCACAATAATAGAAGTGGGTATATTTGGTCGCCACCCCTCACACGGCAGTAACATAAATATGAATCAAACACTAAGTAATAGGTGCTAGACGTCTCGGGGTTAACGTAATGGGAGCCGCAATCCACTCCTGATGTATTCAGATCAAAGAGTTGTCACTCCTAGAACAGCAATGTCCCGTCAAATCCACGCAGTCGCAGACTGACTGGTATCAGTTTCCCAGTAGTGCCTTTTGTCTTCCAGTAAATTTCTATAGAAGCAGGCGATACTTCGCGAAATTCCATGATACACAAGGTGATTCCTTGTGTAATAATATATTATTAGTACTTTCGGACTAATAATAAAGGAAAAGGTGACTGACTGACTAACTGACTGACTGATCTATCAACGCACAGCTCAAACTGATAGACGTCCACTACTGGAAATAGGCCTCTTGAAAGAACTTCTGTGACCACTGGTATCCAATAGCGCCCTGCGACGCGCTTTATGTGATCTTTTCATTTAATGGGGGTTTGCCAACACTGCGTTTTCGAATTGAATTCCGAATGTTTTTGGAAATCATAGGTTCTGAAAACTATAGGTTCGTTTGTGATTGGTTGTTCACTCACTCACAGAATGGTTAACGTCCACTGACTTTTCATCTTTGCCATTTGTTTGGCATTACGTAACACAGAGAGTCCTATACTAACTTCTCTTCATGGATTGAGTATGGAGGGCGTTTTTTTGCTTAGTATTTTAGGTATCAAGTATGCTACTCCGTGGTCAAGCTCAATGACTCAGATGATGAATGAGCCAACTTCGCGGAACGTGAAGGAACATTATGAGAAAACGCTAATGTTGGAAACGTGGAATTTGGACAGAAGAACTCTTATGTACTCTTGAAGGGATTTGCATTTGTTTTTTTTTTTAAATTCTAGAGTAGAGATCGCGTGCTGGTTTACCGTACCTACTAAGACTATCTGTGCACTTCTTCGTATTCGTTTTCGTAGAAAATACGATTCATAGTGGCCGTCATATAAAATCTTGGTGCGCTTGTGCACTAATTTGATTCGTATTTTGTATGACGGCTATCTTCAAACGTATTTTTACGAAAGAATAAGAAGGAGTTCAGTGAGTCACCTTTTCGTTCTGTATACTAGCTTATGCTCGCAACTGCGTCCAAGTGAACTGCACAAATTTCAAACCCCGGTTTTTGAAAATTCAACGTGAACGTTGAATTTTCAAAAATCCTTCTTTAGCAGATGCCTACGTTATAATAGCTATCTGCATGCCAAATTTCAGCCCGATCCGTCCAGTAGTTTGAGCTGTACGTTGATAGATCAGTCAGTCAGTCAGTCAGCCACCTTTTCCTTTATATAAAAGGAAAAGGTGACTGACTGGACTTTTGATGAAATGTATGTACCTAAATACGTAGGTAGGTATAATTTAATATTTAAACTCGGTAAAAGGACAGACATTTTTTATAAAAAAAAATCACTTGAAATTTTATAAAATAATGTTCGTGCATCAGATTACTAAAAGTCCCTTTTCTGTTTCAAAAATGTAACTTTATATAAAAGGCGGCTCATCAACAAATCTGTTTAGGAAAGCCGTCCATAGCTGAGCCCTAAGTTAATTTAGATGTTAAATTTTTCACGTCCTAGCCTCTCCGAAAACCTATTATTCCCAGAAACCGTTTTAAATGCTTCAGCTGTACCCGGTTTACTTGATTTTTTGGTAATTTACAAGATAAATGGAACAACATTACCAGAATAGACAAGAGATTTAGTCGAGGCATTGAAAAATGAGGAATAAATATAGAAGAAGAATACCTATAGAATTTTCGAACAGTGCGTGTTTGTCTGTTTTTCGAGGTTAATTATGACTACGGAACCCTACATTGCGCGTGGCCCGCCACGCACTTGGCCGGTTTTGTTTCAAAAATGTAACTTTGTATAAAAGGTGGCACATCAACAAATCTGTTTAGGAAAGCCGTCCGTAGCTGAGCCCTAAGTTAATTTAGATGTTAAATTTTTCACGTCCTAGCCTCTCCGACAACCTATTATTCCCGGAAACCGTTTTAAATGCTTCAGCTGTACCCGGTTTACTTGATTTTTTGGTAATTTACAAGATAAATGGAACAACATTACTAGAATAGATAAGAGATTTATACTGGAACTAGCTGAACCGCTCCGGCTTCTCTAGGGTGGAATTTAGAAAATCCTGAAATAGGTACGAGGTTTTTCTTTTGTAACCGAAAACTAAAATATCAAATTTTTATGGAAATAACTTGAAAAATGACGGACTTTCCATACCCTATTTAACCGTCAGGGGTGAAATTTCGGAAAATCCTTTCTTATTGGGTACCTCTCTTTACAAAGAACAGACCCTCCAAATTTCATGTCTCTAGGACCCGCGGCTTAGGCTGTGCGATGATATAGGTAGATATATGTCATGCAGTCAGTCAGGACTTTGAATTTTATATGTATAGATTCATTCAAGAATGGGGCTTCTTTAGAGGACCATTCAGACCACATACATGTGTCATTTTCAACTGTAATCCATTGCATAAAAGTTGAATATGACAAAATATTATTTCGTCTGAATGGTCCCCTAAAGAAGCCCCTATCTTGATTATGAAATCCAGTGTTAATCGAGGCATTGAAATAAATTAGACTTTCAAACACAAATCGATTATATGAAGCTCATTTTTTAGGGTTCCGTACCTCAAAAGGAAAAACGGAACCGTTATAGGATCACTTTCTTGTCTGCCTGTCTGTCTGTCAGTCAGCCACCGCGTTAACCCGGTGCAGGCGAGTGCGGACGCTGTGCGGGTGAGCGGAGCGTCCCCTCGCCTCATACCCCGTTGCCATCTCGACCTGTCGCGTGCTAGGTTTTATTTTTTAAATCACTGTAATTTATTACAGAAGTTAAACGGTTAGAGGTGAAGAAAAAGAAAAGGATTTTCCAACGAATTTCTCCCCTTGCTTGTTAATCGTTCTTATGAAGTACCTACCTTCGCTCTACCTCATTATAATATTATAGGGATGGGACAGCTCTTTGGAAACTTTTTTTTATTCAGTTATAAGTTAGCCCTTGATTGACTGCAACCTCACCTGGTGGTAAATGATGATGCAGTCTAAAATGAAAGCGAGCTAATCTGAAAGGGGTATGGCAGTTTTTATTTTACCCACACCCCTTTGTTTTCTACACGATATCGTACTGAAACGCTAACTCCGCTTGGCGGTACGACTTTGCCAGTAGAGTCGTAACTAGCCACGGCCGTAGCCTGACAAAATCCATTAAAAGCTCTTCTTTTTTTGGGTAGTCTTATGTACAAACTGTGAATTTATTGCATTCGTAATAATCTGTTTATTAGTGTCAATAGTCGTCGTATATAAAAGCACTCACTTATATCAATCAGCTCAATGAGACGAACAATTTAACAAAATAAATGACACATTCGAATCTCATTGTTCAGATTTAAGTGGCATCACAATTTCCCATCACTAAGGGTTGTTATACACATAGTCGGTTCGGCAAAGTCGGGTGATTGAATCGCATAATGTTATACGAATGTTTGACAAGAAGGTCGCTCGGCATGTCTGCATTAGTCGTATCTACTCAGTTTGGCTTTTAGTGGCAAAGCTGAAAGAGTTTATACTGAATTTACAGACGATTTATATACTGAATACAATACTATTTGAATAGAGTTTCTTCTTTTATGTAATACTAGCTTATGCTTATTTTGAAAAATCCTTTCTTAGCGGATGCCTACGTCATAATAGCTATCTGCATGCCAAATTTCAGCCCGATCCGTCCAGTAGTTTGAGCTGTGCATTGATAGATCAGTCAGTCAGTCAGTCAGTCAGTCACCTTTTCCATTTATATATTTAGACTAGCTTATTCCCGAGACTTCGTCCGCGTGGACTACACAAATTTCAGACCCCTATTTTGTATTTTCAAAAATCCTTTCTTAGCGAATATCTACGTCGTAATAGCTATCTGCATACCATATTTCAGCCCGATCCATCCAGTAGTTTGAGCTGTGTGTTGATAGATCAGTCAGTCAGTCACCTTTTCCTTCTGTACATTTAGATTTCGACAATAAACCTAGATGGTTTTGCCGATCTGTGAGGCGAACGAAAATCGGACATACTATGAAGAAGTTACATGGGTGTCGGTTTTGTTGTTCAATACAAATTACCGAACCGAATGTGCCTTGCCGACTATGTGTATAGCAACCCTTACTCATTAGTTTTAATGACCTCCCCGCTGTGTTCGTTAAAACAACTCGGCGTGCCAATTATGTATACATCCGTGCCAATTCGTGAACCAGTTTCGTACTAAATGACAAGGCGGAAGCATACTTCTAAAACGCTTATGAAAATTCGGTGCGTGATCAGTTAATTTATTAACCGACTTCAAAAAAAGGAGGAGGTTCTCAATTCGTCGGAATTTTTTTTTTTTTTTTTTTTTTTTTTTTTTTATTTTTTATGTATGTTCCCCGATTACTCAAAGACGCCTGGACCGATTTTGAAAATTCTTTTTTTGTTTGAAAGGGTATAGTTCAAAGTTGGTCCCATTTCAATTTGGTGAAGATCTGATGAACATCTTCGAAGATAGATACTGGAACTCCTCAACGGATAAGAGTAAATTGCTCGCGATCAGTGTAATAGCTTAGTAAACAGTAGATTATTAACCAGTCATAGCATAATTCCATGGGGCCACTAAAAATTGTGAAATAAAAAATTTTTACAAAAAAAATAAAAACCGACTTCGATACACAAACACTAAAAATTGAAAAATAATTTAATTTATTACCGAATATATTATGTATACAAGAGTTAATATAGTTCCATAATAATATTTTTTGGGGTCGGTGCCAATGAGGTGCCATTGTGGAGTCTCATAAAAATATGAAGTCTAGACGATTCGCGCAGCTAAAGCTAATTGGCACCGGCACCAAAAAATATTATTATGGAACTATATTAACTCTTGTATACATAATATATTCGGTAATAAATTAAATTATTTTTCAATTTTTAGTGTTTGTGTATCGAAGTCGGTTTTTATTTTTTTTTTTCATGTAGGCATAAAGGTCTTCGATTCGTCGATACCGCAAAGCCTTAAGACTAAGGTCTTCAACGAGTGTGTCCTAACTGTGATGACGTATGGAGCGCAAACATGGACACTGACTTGGCCTCCTCCACAAACTAAAAGTCGCTCAGCGTGCTATGGAGCGAGCTATGTTGGGATTCTCAGGGATAGAATCCGGAACGCGGAAATTTGCAGAAGAACAAAAGCGACCGACATAGCTCAAAGGATTAGCGCGCTGAAGTGGCAATGGGCAGGCCATGTCTGTCGCAGAACCGATGGCCGATGGGGCAGACGTGTTCTGGAGTGGAGACCGCGTACCGGTAAGCGCAGTGTGGGACGACCCCCCGCCCGCTGGACCGATGACCAGTAGGGCGATTGTCTAAAACCTGCATCAATCATTATTACAATCTCAATTGTTCTGATTGGCTGAATTTAATAATAATATAATATATTTATTTATTCAAAAATGTTGTACAAGACAAAGACTCCTTAAAACAAGTACACATAAAAAAGGTAGAAACAATAAAAATAAAAGAACCTTAAGGAGTGCTTTGGCGTCCGTGCTAGGTAAACCTGTGTTACGGGCGCCGCAGCCATCCCTTGGATCCATCGATTAATATGGAGTACAAATTTAAATTTAAATTAGGCTATTTTAGTAACAATATTGTGTGTGCGTGTGCGTGTGCGTGTGTGTGTGTGTGTGTGTGTGTGTGCGTGTGTGTGTGTGTGTGTGTGTGTGTGTGTGTGTGTGTGTGACTGAAGTCAATCATAGCTAGTTGTTATTTAACTTAGTCTTAACTAAGTCTTAACCACTATGAAGTTGAGAAATTGTTCGCTTCAGCGAACAATTTCTCAACCCCACAGTAGTCAAGACTCCTTAGCCAAGCGTATATTGTTTTTTTTAAATTTAGTGCGATTCTTGTTGCAACAATGCATTGTGGCCAATAGTGAGCAAGCATTAACCAATCAGAGATGATTGCGATCGTGACATTGTAGCTGTCAAACAACCGCGGTAGGGCCACTGAAGAAGGTGGTGGGGAGCGGTTGGATGAGGAAGGCGGAGGACCGTGTTTGGTGGCGCGCTCTTGGAAAGGCCTATGTCCAGCAGTGGACGCAAACAGGCTGATGGAGGCATAAATATAACTAGTAATAAGGAACATAGTATATAATATAGCGTTGAAGCGCCTACAACATCTTCGCGGCAAATGCGTACCAATTCGTCGACTCATAATTTTATCGTTCACTTAATTATTTAATTGTTTCTTTATAGTATTTTTGTTATTGTATATATATAAATTAGTCACTTTTATAACTCATGTTTAATATTTTGGAATCAAACATTAATAATTTAAAATCACACATTTATTATCTTTTCCAAATGTCAGTTCATGCAACATAATATTTTTATAATCACCCGCAATTTTCTATATATTTGTTGTATCGATTGACGTTTTCATAAAATTCCTTTTGTTCTTCTTGTTAAAAACTAACCAACGGTCTGCGCTCAATAAATCATTTACAACTGCAAGAAAATTCTTTTAAATTGTCATCCACGCATCTACATATAGTAAATAAAGTAATATAGTAAAAGTAAATAGTATAGTTTAGTATGGATATGGATTTAGACAATAAACCCAGATGCTTTTGCCGATCTGTGAAGCTAATGAATGTCGGACATACTATGAAGAACATGGGTGTGTCGAATTTGCCCGCCGGAAGGCGATATTAATGCAATGTACAACGTACAAAAAAGCTGTGAGAGCCTAGTGGTTAGGACGTCCGCCTGTTAATCGGAGGTCGGGGGTTCGATCCCGGGCACGCACCTCTAACTTTTCGGAGCTAAGTGCGTTTTAAGTAACTAAATATCACTTGCTTCAACGGTGAAGGAAAACATCGTGAGGAAACCTGCATGCCTGAGAGTTCTCCATAATGTACTCAAAGGTGTGTGAAGTCTACCAATCTGCACATGTGATCGACTGCTCTGAACTACACAACAAGCTCTGCTGCGTTTATGCACCCTCTAATTACAGCTATCTCCGCCACCGCTCCAAATTTTTCGTAAGTCCGTTTAGTCGCACGTTAGCGCGTTCCAGTCAGTGGTCACCCATACCGCGCACTTTGGCTGCGCTCAACGCGCTGCTGAAGGAGTCCCCTCGCTGTGACATATTTGCTGACAAATGGGCTGACCTCATGGGTCAGATCTTGCACTTTTGTGAAAATTTATAATTTTGCTTTTTAAAATTAATAATTTTAACAATTTTTGTAAGTATGTTTATGTTAGTTTGTACTCGTAGTTTAATTAGTGTAATTGGCTTTATGGCCGTTCTAATTAAATAATAAATAAATAATAATAATAATAATAATGGGCAGAGTGGTAGACTATGGCCAAAACACTTCTTACTCTGAGAGGAGACAAGTGCTCTGTAGTGAGTCGGCGATGGGTTGATCATGATGGTGATGATGATGATAACGTACATAGGAAAGACCATACCTACTCCAATATGTAGATGCCCTCTATTTATCAAAGAGTAATAGCTCAGACAAGTAGCCTCTGACTTAGCACATTTGCTCGCTTGATAATACCCACAACCGATGTTCCGTTAACGACCACTTCCACCTGACCCCCCCATTTACCACCAACATCTCTTGTAGCATCCAATTTAGTTGCACGCCAGAAGGGGGGTGGAGGTCTCAGTTAACTTGTCCAACCGGATGAGATGTTTGAAATTATGGGCGAGCATTTGTCAAAGTCTTGCTTGCACTGATCGTAACCTTAGATGGTGGTGACATAGTTTAACAAGCATACAGTTAGTCAAGGCCTTTAAATCTGAGATTGAACCGTTGTTGACAGCTACAGTGCGTCGATATTTGCCCCCAATTGTGTAAGAATAACGATTTCATCATTATCATAATCGTCAACAAATTCTGCCCTTTGATTGGCTGTGAAAAAATGTAAACAGCGAATTAACCAATCAAAGGGCAGAATTTAATGACGATTACGATGAATACGTTTTTCTTACACAATCGGGGGCCTGATTCTGATTGGTCCACATTTTGTCGCTATTTGTTAAAATGCGTTGTTGTTAAAAATACCATGAATCCAGCCAATCACAGCAATTGAGATTGCTAATATAATAATCATCGTAATTGATCAACTGAACGTGTATTGCCATTGCCAGTGTTAAAGTATGCCTTAAGCTCGTTAATTAAAGCACCCATGGGAAAGTAACAGACTGGATCATTTTCAAGACTCTCAGTTCACAGATCCTACCTTATTTTACCAGATTTTACCAGAATTAAGCAGAGATATGTACTGGTCAATGTGTAACAGCCGACTGATAAGAAAATTCCGATACCATGCGATTTTACAGGGGGTCAATGTCGCGCAACTCGCTAAGAATCGAGAAACTGCAACGGTCTTTTTTCTTACTCCTTCACTTTAAACCAGGAAAGCTCCTGAAATACGGGTTCAATTTTAATTAATTTGGTATTAATTTAAAGCTTACAGTATAGGCTTTAAAATGGTACCAATTTCATTAATCTTCACCAGTTATTTAGTTCTTAAGATCGCTCGTAGCATATTACAAGCAGGTGATTCCATAGTTTTGTTCGCGAGTGTAGGTATATATACCTGTAACCTAATGATTACTTTGTAAAATCTTTATTTAGTACAAATTGCAAGCTTTTTTCAACACAAATTCCTATTTGACCTAGTTTGAATCACGAGATATTTCTGTTTATCATTTAGGTTGTATTTCAACATCCTATTTCTTTACTGTGACTTGCTAAACTGTGGTCTGCGGGTAGTTCACATAAACATGAATCAAATATTAAGTAATAGTTGCTAGTCTGAAGCTTTAACTTAATGCGAACGGTAACCCACTCTTGATATATCCGGGTGATAAATGGACTGACCGGGTCGGATATAAACCAGCTTTATGAATTGTTTGAGGGTTCAGTTCTACCTCGTTTTAGTGCTAGGCTTCCTTAATGAATCGTCTGAGGATTCAGGGTATTCTTGTTTAAGTATAGGCTTTCTTATATATTAAATAGAATGCAGACTGATATACGTCTACCTACTTTATCGTCGTCAACCAATAGATATAAGTCTCTTGTAGGGATTTCCATACGCCACGGTCTTGTGACACCTAAATCCAATGGCTCTCTGCGACTCGTTTGGTATCGTCTGTCCACTTAGTATTCCAATGCTGCGCTTTTCAGTACCTTGGGACCTCAAGGTCTGTCAGTTTTTTGCACTATGTGCTTGTCCGTTGCCACGTCAGCTTTGCTGAGCTATGTCGGTTACTCTAGTTCTCCTACGGATCTCCTTATTTCTGAATTGATCACGTAGAGAGACTCCAAGCATAACTCTCTCCATCATCTACTGACTTTTTTTTAAAAATAGATATAGCGAGCAAACGAGCAGGCGAGTCACCTGATGTTAAGTGATTACCCGCCGCCCATGAACATTTGCAGCACCAGAGGAGCCGCCGATGCGTTGCCGGCCTTTTAGGAATTTGTTGGTCCGCCCCTTGAATAACCCCATGTTATAATTTAATGGGAACACCGCCGATGGGAGTTGGTTCCACAGTTTGCACGTGCGTGGAAAGAAGGATCTGGCGCAGCGGACTGTCGAAGTGCACCAGACACCCAGATGGTGAGGGTGAAATTCCTTACGGTGGCGCGCGGTGCGGTTATAGAAAAAAGAGGGTGGAATGAGGCTCGACATTTGGGGCTAATTCTGAGCACAACCTAATTTAAGAGTATTCGCATGCTCTTCTTACTAATGTAATATGAAAAGGACAGACACAGTTTGACAGTTCTAAATTTAATTTTTAGATGGTAAAACCCGTGATTTTAGCGCGCACTCGCGAACCTACTGTTTAAATTTGTATTGTGCACTAAAATTTAGAGTCTTTAAATGTGAAAGTCATGTTCCGTTCCTTTTTTAGCATTAGTAAAAGAAAAGGATGCAGCTACTCTAAATTTAGTTTAGAGACAGACTAGAGAATCGGGGCCGACCATCACTGGCAATACGCACTGTTCAAAGATTTTGGTATAAGCGTAACATTTTATTAGGCAAGGTCAGGTGTTAAGCTATAGAACGGTAAGTCCATCCATGTGAAGCCAGAATGAGTTAGTTATATTCATAGTGGAAAACTATATGTGGTATTATAAATGCAGCCTCAGGGTACACAAGTCCGGCCTCAACATTGCCCCAGCGGTCCCCGGGGGGCGCGGATGTAATCACAACTTCACGGGTACGGGTAATCGCTTTTGTTGTCGCTGCTCATAATTCATAACTGTCCGTTACTTCATTATGAGCCGAGCGGTTGAGATCAGAAGCTGCTTGGATAGCGTTTTACGCAAACTGCAAAATTTGTTTCGAACAGACGAACAAACTAACAAACTAACAAACAAAGAAACAAGAAAGGGAGTTAATATTACTGTCATCCAGTTCCAAACTATGTTTAAAATTTCAAAACTAACTTATCGGGAAGTTATCATAGAAGTAGTCATTTTGAAAATTACCTAATTTTCAAAATGATTGCAAAAAAACAGACAAACAAACAAACAGACTGATAAGAAAGGGAGTTAGTAAAAAGGTGTTTAAAACTAACAGACGTTGGGGTCCCAAGGTGCTGGAATGGCGACCTCGCACCAGAAGGCGCAGTGTTGGAAGACCCCCCACTAGGTGGACCGACGATATCCGACAGGGAGCCGCTGGATGGCGGCGGCGCAAGACCGTGGCGTGTGGAAGTCCCTACAAGAGACCTATGTCCAGC
Organism: Maniola hyperantus; assembly: GCF_902806685.2. Classification (NCBI taxonomy): domain Eukaryota; kingdom Metazoa; phylum Arthropoda; class Insecta; order Lepidoptera; family Nymphalidae; genus Maniola; species Maniola hyperantus. Next base: position 792,862 of record NC_048539.1, read on the forward strand.
AGTGGACGTCTATCGGTTGATGACGATGTTACAACGTCCTCCTCCTATTCAGAAGGTCGGGGGCTCGATCCCAGGCATGAAACTTTTCGATCTATCGCTGGCTTACTACTGAGCACGGGTCTCCTCTCAGAATGAGAAGGGTTTTGGCCATAGTCTACCACGCTGACCAAGTGCAGAAACCAAGTGTAGAATCAAAATCCAGTGGTTCCCCGCGACTCATTTGATATCATCTGCCCACCTAGAGGGGAGCCTTCCAACGCTGCGCTTTCTGGTGCCAGATCGCCAATCTATCACCTTGGGACCACAAGGTCTGTCGGTTGTACGAACTATGTGCCCTGCTCATTGCCACTTCAGCTTCGCAACCCGTTGAGCTATGTCGGTTACTCTAGTTCTCCTACGGATCTCCTCATTCCTGATTTGATCACGTAGAGAAACTCCGCACATAGCTCTCTCCATCGCCCGCTGAGTGACTCTGAACTTTCTTATGAGACTTTTTAACCACTAGGCTTTAATATTTAAAGTATATAAAGATACCATGTTAAGTACATATCGTTGCCTGGTATGGTACTTTAAGTTTATACCAACAGTGTTCTCAAATACAGTCACAGAATAAAGCTAGTTACACATAAAGGAATCGACGTGGTGTAGGTACTTCAGGAAATGTAGCAAAGTGGGTCCGGAAGCCCACGGGCCGTAGTGTGCACGTGCCTCCGGATTGTGGAAATCTTAATATGGAACTTCTTACATATCCTACAGCTTCAACTCATGATATAATCAGCCTATACTTACTACACACTAATATTTTTCTTTATGCAAGACTAACGACTTCCCTTGGGCTTAGTTACCCAAAGTTAAAAGCACAATTTCGCATTTATAATATTAGTAAAGATATGGAAGTATACAAGTATGAAAGTATGGATTAAGTACTATGGATTTAATTTTATAGCTGTTTCCAAAGTTACTAACAAATCAAATTGAAATGCAACAACATGGATACAAATACAAGTAAATGCAGCAAAATCTCGCAACAAATAATCCCAGCGCTTCAGACTGGACGGAATTAATTCGCCACATAAACTTCGCAACAAATTCTTGAGCAAGTTTTATCTCCAACGAACTGCTAGATTAAGTTCGCGAGTTTACAACTATTGCTCGAATGGGATATAGGCTGGGCGTATTGAAGTTGTGATGCCGTTCTTTACAATTGTGAAAAAATATGTTTTATTTGCAATATATCGTGAATTTTAACAAAATATAGAATTTGAAATATATAAAGGCACTTCAAGGTCCTTATCAGAGTCTGGGTTCATTATGGAGATATGGCACGGCGTCGGCGGTCGGGCGAGGAGAAGTAATTAAAACACGACGTGAAATCAACGAAATTTTAAAAAATCTATTAAAAATATGCTCCTGAAAAAAGCATATTACACAATTGAAGATTATCTAAATGATAAAAGAGCGTGGATTTGACCTGCAGCTCGTTCCAGCAACGCACAAGACTGCAAATACTATTTTATACATGGCATAATTTTGTACCTATATCAAATATTTGAAAAGAGCAACCGCCGAGTTTCTTGCTGGTTCTTCTCGGCAGGAAAGGCATTCCGAACCAGTGGTAGATGCATCCGACTATTCGTAAGCACTTGTAAAAGTTTATACGAATAAAAAAGATTTTCATTTTCATTTTCATTTTCATTTTCGAATATTATTGACATGCAGAGCGCATTAACCAAACAATTAATTCTACATAGGCACTCCACCGAACACGTAATGTCTTTCTATGATGCAATTCAGTTATCCATTTCTTGCATCCCACGTTATTTACATTAGCGCCCGGAGTTCTTCTTCTTCTTCTTTTCTTGTCTATGGCTCTATATACTGCGGTTTTGTTGTCCGCAATAATTCCGCCAATGTCAATTCAGTGGAGAAAACATCGTTGTAATTTGGTTCTTGAATTCCTTTCATGAGAGACTTTCCTTTCTAACCTTTGTTAGACCTCACAAAGACAACACAAGTTGTTAGTTTATACATTGGACAATTAGTATGATTTTAGTTTAACATAAAGGAAATATAACAATTAATAATATCATGACCGTTAAAACATTAAACATTGATGTTAGAGATACATTATAATTTAATATCATACAAATTAATATAATTGCATAGACATCTTAGGATCGAAGGGTTAGGAAAAGAGAGGAGATAAGGGAAATGAATTGGGCGAGGGATATTATAGGGTAGAAACTCATACAGAGATATCGGGTGGTTAGTACAGTTGAAAAATATGTGCTCGACTGTTCCCTCATCCAGACCACATTCACAAAACGAGCTATCTCTCACCCTGATTTTATTTAAAAACACTGGGGAGCATATATGACCTAATCGTAGCCTACATAGAACGGATATTGTCCTTTTGTTTAGTTTTTTTTTTTTTTCTTTTTTTTTAAAAGAATATTAGCCATGTTAAATGACTAATATTCCCCTTTCCTCTCCAACTAAGCGTCAAGCTTGTGCTAGGAGTAGGTACGACAATAGTGCAACGGGCGGGGTTTGAACCGTCGACCTTTTGGTTTTCAGTCCACTCCTTTACCCGTTGAGCTATTGAGGCTCTAAAGTTTGCGCCCGTTGTTGTGTCAGGGCGTAGAAACGTCAGCTGTCAACTGACAGTTCCGTTTCGTTTTCGCAAGTATCCATGCGTGATGCGCCGTCATTTATTTTTGCGTTTTTGTTGTGATATCATATCAGTACCCGTACTATAAGATTTTACGACACACCAAACGTTGCTAGAATTCGAGAGTTGAAACACTTCTGCGTTATAGTAAACTGGATCTTAAATGCCTTGTTTTAAAGCTCAAGTTTGTCTACACATCTACAGCCAGCGCTCCAAGCGGAAACCTTGCGAAATTAAAATCAGTGGCATTGAATTATTGACTTCAATTCAAGGCTCTTTAGGTCCACTTTACTTTGATGTTATTGTGTTTCGATTCTCGAATTCTAGCAACGTTTGGTGAGAAGTAAAATCTTATACGGGTACAGTAATCATCAGTACTACCTATCTATCTATATTATCTTTGGTTTTGCTAGTGTTATGGTTTATGGTTACACCCTAAGTATATTGGGACGGGCAGCTACGGTATCCTACATTGCGCCTGGCCCGATTCACTCTTGGCTGTTTGAGAGTCCTTAATTAATTATTAGCCGAATTGCTAAGACGGCCCCCGTATTGCGGCGAAATTAAATACGGTAGAACAGTTTTGCGGTTTACTCAATAAGTTTTAATTCGGTGTAACAACTCTGTCCATAGATCACGGCTCCCTTAATTACCTCCAGACCGAGTTCTGAGAACAAAGCGTTCTAGACACGCTACAAATCTTGTTATCTAAAGTGAAACTTACAATTATTGCAGGAATAAACTTGAATTACGATGAAAACTATTAGCACACAGTTGGACACTTATCTGTGCTAAATTTAGCATCCATACATATTATAAATGCGAAATGTCTGTGTGTCTGTCCGGCTGTCTGTCTGTCTGTCTACTAGCATTTCACGGCCCATCAAATTAACTGCTTTTAATGAAATTTGGTACAGAGTTAGCTTACATTTAGGGGAAGGACATAGGCTACTTTTTATCCCGGAAAATCAAAGAGATCCCACGGAATTTTTAAAAACCTAAATCCACGCGGACGAAGTCGCAGTCATCATCTAGTAATTTATCATCATAATAAATTATTTATCAACCGATAGACGTCTACTGCTAGATATACGTTTCATGTTTTTTTGATACCTCCCTGGCGCAGTGGTAAGCGCTGTGGTCTTATTAGTGGGAGGTCCCGGATTCGATTCTAGCACCTTTAATAATCCTACTATCCTATTAATATTATAAATGTGAAAGTGTGGATGTTTCGATGTTTGTTACTCAATCACGCAAAAACGGCTGAACGGATTTGGATGAAATTTGGAATGGAGATAGATTATACCCTGGATTAAGATATAGGCTACTTTTATCCCGGAAAATCCAAATTTATTATTAATCCGGATTTTTAAAAACCAAATTCCACGCGGACGAAGTCGCGGGCATCAGCTAGCACCTTAGTAATAAATAATAGAATTTCCACGCGATTATAATTAATAGACATAATATCCGATGTCATCATCATCATCATCTTAACTCATTGCCTCGACTCGAAATCTTTCGTTTGAGACTTCTTACTGAAATAAAAGTGTTTCCAAAATAAATCCTTTGCTTTCTAGATAAGTCTTTTAACACCTGTGTCAGACAGCTCCTAATATTATGTGACCCCTTCATTACTTAAACGTCCAGCAATATCCGACAACGTATCGACACTACCCCGGACTTGTGACTCCCTAAAGGCCACTTCGCTTACAAATGGCCCCTAATTTATTATACCGGACTTGTCGACCTTCGACAGTTTCATCCGAGTTCGTGATAAATAGTGCCCGCTGCCCCTCAACTTCCTTGTTACGCATAATATAAGTGTCTACATAATTTACAACCCCTATATTGATGTTTTAAACTCTACCAGAGCTTATTTTTATTCTTATTACAAAGTAAAAAAAACACTTGTATTAGACAGCTCCTGATATGATGTAATCCCTTCATAAAATACTTATTTAACGTCCAGCATATTATCCAACAACATATCGACAGTGCCCTGGACTTGTGACTCCCTAAAGGCCACTTCGCTTACAAATGGCCCCTAATTTATTATACCGGACTTGTCGACCTTCGACAGTTTCATCCGAGTTCGTGATAAATAGTGCCCGCTGCCCCTCAACTTCCTTGTTACGCATAATATAAGTGTCTACATAATTTACAACCCCTATATTGATGTTTTAAACTCTACCAGAGCTTATTTTTATTCTTATTACAAAGTAAAAAAAACACTTGTATTAGACAGCTCCTGATATGATGTAATCCCTTCATAAAATACTTATTTAACGTCCAGCATATTATCCAACAACATATCGACAGTGCCCTGGACTTGTGACTCCCTAAAGGCCACTTCGCTTACAAATGGCCCCTAATTTATCATACCGGACTTGTCGACCTTCGACAGTTTCATCCGAGTTCGTGATAAATAGTGCCCGCTGCCCCTCAACTTCCTTGTTACGCATAATATAAGTGTCTACATAATTTACAACGCGTATATTGGTGTTTTAAATTGGTATCGCCGACGCATTTCTTCAGCAACCTTCATCGTTGTCTCTACCAAAGCTTATTTTTATTCTTATTACAAAGTAAAAAAAAACCACTTGTATTAGACAGCTCCTGATATGATGTAATCCCTTCATAAAATACTTATTTAACGTCCAGCATATCCAACAACGTATCGACAGTGCCCTGGACTTGTGACTCCCTAAAGGCCACTTCGCTTACAAATGGCCCCTAATTTATTATACCGGACTTGTCGACCTTCGACAGTTTCATCCGAGCTCGTGATAAATAGTGCCCGCTGCCCCTCAACTTCCTTGTTACGCATAATATAAGTGTCTACATAATTTACAACCCCTATATTAGTGTGTTAAATTGGTACTGCTGACGTTTTGGGCAAGCGTTCATCAATGACGATACCAAATCTTAATTTTAGGGTACCGTACCTCAAAATGAAAAAGGAGCACCTATAGGATCACTCATAAGAAAGCTCAGAGTCACTCCGCGGGTGATCTAGAGAACCATGCTTGAAGTTTTTCTACGAGATCAAATCAGAAATGAGGAGATCCGTAGGAGAACTAGAGTAACCGACATAGCTCAACGGGTTGCGAAGCTGAAGTGGCAATGGGCAGGGCACATAGTTCGTACAACCGATAGACGTTGGGGCCCCAAGGTGCTGGAATAGCGACCTCGCACCAGAAGACGAAGTGTTGGAAGACCCCCTAGAAGACACTAGGTGGATGGACGACATCAGCCGGTGGATTCAGGCAGCGCAAGACCGTATGACGTGTGGAAGTCCCTACAAGAGACCTATGTCCAGCAGTGGACGTCTATCGGTTGATGATGATGATGATGAAATCAAACATTATCTCGATATGAATAATAAATAATAAATAAATAATCTTTATTTCCTCAGACATCAAAGGCCCACAATATTATGTTAGTAACCATCTTAACCTATGTTAGTAACTATATTATAATATAATGTATGTTAGTAAGAAACTTATTCTATGTTAGTTAATATAATTAATATACTTATTAACTAATGCAGACATCCAGTGCGCCTTGAGAGCGCTGTCCTGTCTGTCTGCTATCACCTTCAGGATAATGTTGGGACTTCTCTCCAACCTACTATATATATATATATATATATATATATTTTAATAAGAATATTAGCCATGTTAAATGACTAATATTCCCCTTTCCTCTCCAACTAAGCGTGAAGCTTGTGCTAGGAGTAGGTACGACAATAGTGCAACGGGCGGGGTTTGAACCGTCGACCTTTCGGTTTCAGTCCACTCCTTTACCAGTTGAGCTATTGAGGCTCTATGAATATATCTATCTATATTAATATATCTCTACTCTATGTATAGTAAAGCGGATAAGCAATGTAGGGTACATTGGTCCCTACAGTATTAGGAGCCCCGCAGATACTTCAAAAAGGCGACAGACAAATTGTGACCTTCGGGACGACCTCTCAATGTAATCACGTTACATACACAAAAGGACGGACACCCTTTGAACACTTGAAGGATTTACTTTCAAAAAGTAATTTGTTTTTTTTAGCCTGTACAGAATTACAAAAATATACGAGTACTTATTAAAGGTTTGACTTAGTATAATAGGTATTATTCCAACCTTCCATACAATACTTACCCGGAAGTGTGTTTGTCTGTCTGCTAGCTTTTCACGGCCTATCCGCTCAACCCATTTTGACGAAACTTACTTGACGAAAGGTACTGAGGGGTAACTTGTACCCCTGGCAACACAGCCTTTTTTTTTCGAGAAAATCAAAGAATTCCCACGGGATTCTTAAAAACCCTAAGTAGACCAAGTCTTGGATATCATCTAATTGGTACTGGAAACCTTACATCCTGGAGACGGTCATAGAATACTTTTATCCCGGAAAATCAAAGAGTTCCCAAGGATTCAAAAAATAGGTTAGCACAGACAGAAGTTTTAAGTACACACGAACAGTTTTGATTGAGTCAATGATTTTGCTACATTAGTTATTAACTAAGAGCCCGGGAGGGCCAGACCTTCGTTATTTTATAAAAGCTGAAAGTTTCTCTGCATAATATTGTGCCTAACACAGGGAAGAACGATCAGTGATTATGAAGTTTGGATCGTGGTGGCTTTGAGAGATAAAGATGTAATAAATCTTACGTCTAATAATCTTAGGTCTGGCCCTCGCGGCTTGTCTCCCTATTAGTGTAATCAGATCAGGACCAATTTAAAACGATCAATTTTATATCAACCTAACCAGAAATCCCATTTAAACAATAAGGAAAAGCTGATAATCCATCGTCCAAAAACATTTTTCGTTCCAAGACAAAGAGACCCGGAAAAAATAAGTGAACTATTATCATAGCTGCGATCTTTTTTGTAAACGAGGAAGCCAGCTATCTGTAATTATGCGCCAGCGGCCATCTTGCAAAGGAGATTTTCCTTTTCCCGGGATAATGCAAGGATAATGTTATTTATGACGATTACTTTATGATGGCTTTGTTTACGTACAAAACAGCAAAATAGTTGTTAATTTGTTTTGTACGCCCTGGTGAAATTTATTTTGTAGTGCGTCGACCATGTTTGCATCGGCAAGAATGCCCGACTTCTTCGCAATTATACGCTCCAGAATAGCTTCCTTTTGGGAGCGACTACGCCACTCTAATAATGAGATTCTCCGGACGATGTCTGAGCACTTGGATGTCGCCATCTACCGGTATTGGTTGACGTAGCATCGCAGTGCGAATCGTAAATAATGATAGAAATATTATACAATATACATTATTGTACTTATTTTTGTTATTATTTTATTTTAGATTTTAATATTTTTATTTTATTTTATTTATAATTTTAATAACTTCTGTAATAATATGGGTACATTTTGCCTGAAATAAAGAACATTATTATTATTATTTTCTGTATACATTACAACCTGGGACCTATGTTAACAGCTTGCTAAGTACTAACATAACAAAACATACTAGCTAAAACAAAACTAACTAAAACTTTCTAGTCTAGCAGTTAGCTAAATTTTGCTCTAAGCGATAAACGCCCACGGGTGAACCTATTATGTATTACCTAAATACATTCGGCACTAGCGATTGCCTGCGACTTTATTCAAAAGGAATGTACCTATGTAATAAATTTCTCTTTGCTCGTGCGACTAAGTTATTTTCTGGGACCAAAAGTACAACCTGGCGGAAACGCGCTCGATGGAATGCGCGTCCCTTCGCACTTTCCCACAGTTCTCCTATTTACGCTTATCCAGTACACAAAGAGTATATTATAAACACTACGTTCTACCAGTACCGCTGCCAGTACCAGTGCCAGTACCTTTGCCAACGCAAGCACGTCGCATAAAGTCATTAAGCCAGGTTCGCAGTTATTTATTCGGCTTATATCCGTGTCCAAAATGCAAGCTTTTTCTGAATCATTTTTCATTCAAAATCTGTTCAGTGGCTAAGCCATGAAAAATAAACAGACGGACAGACAGACACGTCATGTTTATAATCACAAGTATAAAATGTACTGAAAACAAATTTAAAAATGAAAAATATGTAAATACTAGCTGATGTCCGCGACTTCATCCGTCTTCGTCCGGTGGTCTGACCGCCAGCGAGAAAACGACTAACTATCGGCGATTTTCTCTCTCAAGAAACGCACAAATGTACATTCCGTGTGAACGAAAGAGATGCATATAACAAAAGTTGCTCTCTGACTGTTCACACTGCCGGCGACGACTCGCTTTACTAGTTTTGTCGCTGAGCGACGAGCTTCCAAAAATAAACTCGCTCAGCGATATTCGTTCAGCTATGCTCGCTCGCTTGAACACGTGTAACGCTCGTGTAGGTTTGCACAGGACTGAGCGACCGCGGGCGAATGGCGCGAGTAATCGCTCGTCGCACTTGCACACTCGCTTATAGCCCGGCGATAAAACTATCTATATAGCATCAAGACCGGGAGCCGCAGCAGAAACAGCTGAAAACGGCAAGCGGCGCAAGTATGCCTCTCTTATAGAGAGTTACATTTTTGTGCCGTTTGCCGTGGAGACCCTGGGGCCATGGAGTCTTAGTGCTAAAAAATTTTTACGAGACATTTCACCGCGATTAATAGCCTCATCTGGTGACAGAAGGGCTGGCTCATTTTTTGCGCAACGGATCAGCCTGGCTGTCCAGCGCGGAAATGCAGCCAATATTTTTGGCACCATTCCACGCGGTCATGATTTATATAGTAATTAGATAAGGCTAGCTTTAAGTTTTATTGTAATTATAAACTATCTAAACTACACACTCGCTTCCCGCTGATCGCCAACTCGTTTAAGTTTCTAGTTCTACTCGTTTCTCGTTCATCGTCGGCGGTCGGACCACTGCCTCAAGAGGTTTTTGCTGATAAACTCCACACAAGTGATCCTGAACTCGACAAAGATAAGTAAAGATAAATTGAAATGGCGCTGCATCTAAGCCGCAGTCATTAGTCAAGTCACAAAAACACTCCTCCCCCCCAAAAGTCGCAACTGTAAACTTACAAAATCGCTTTCCTCATTTATTTGCTAAATCAAACATTCATCATGATCAACCCAGCGTAGACTTTAAAAACTTTAAACACTTTATTTAATTTTATTTATTCATTTACTAAAGTATATAACTCGCCAACTTTATTCGTTTGGATAATATTAAAGGCGGTCACTGAAAATCAGCGTTGGGGTGTCTGGTACCTCAGATATTTGCTTTAGAGTGTCTGAGGGGCCCGACGCGACGTCTCGTGGCCTACCTGTTCGAGGTGTGGCACTGCTGTATAGATTATATTGCCTACAAACAAAATTAATCAAATTTTTAATTGAAGCGGCCATTATTCAAGTCACAAAAACAGTCCTCCCCCAAAAGTCGCAACTGTAAACTTACAAAATCGCTTACCTCATTTATTTGCTAAATCAAACATTCATCATGATCAACCCAGCGTAGACTTTAAAAACTTTAAACACTTTATTTCATTTTATTTATTCATTTACTAAAGTATATAACTCGCCAACTTTATTCGTTTGGATAATATTAAAGGCGGTCACTGAAAATCAGCGTTGGGGTGTCTGGTACCTCAGATATTTGCTTTAGAGTGTCTGAGGGGCCCGACGCGACGTCTCGTGGCCTACCTGTTCGAGGTGTGGCACTGCTGTATAGATTATATTGCCTACAAACAAAATTAATCAAATTTTTAATTGAAGCGGCCATTATTCAAGTCACAAAAACAGTCCTCCCCCAAAAGTCGCAACTGTAAACTTACAAAATCGCTTACCTCATTTATTTGCTAAATCAAACATTCATCATGATCAACCCAGCGTAGACTTTAAAAACTTTAAACACTTTATTTCATTTTATTTATTCATTTACTAAAGTATATAACTCGCCAACTTTATTCGTTTGGATAATATTAAAGGCGGTCACTGAAAATCAGCGTTGGGGTGTCTGGTACCTCAGATATTTGCTTTAGAGTGTCTGAGGGGCCCGACGCGACGTCTCGTGGCCTACCTGTTCGAGGTGTGGCACTGCTGTATAGATTATATTGCCTACAAACAAAATTAATCAAATTTTTTATTGAAGCGGCCATTATTCAAGTCACAAAAACATTCCTCCCCCCAAAAGTCGCAACTGTAAACTTACAAAATCGCTTACCTCATTTATTTGCTAAATCAAACATTCATCATGATCAACCCGTCGCCGGCTCACTACAGAGCACGGGTCTCCTCTCAGAGTTTTTTTTTCCCCTTGTCATTATCTGCAATCTCAGAGTGAGAAGGTTTTTGACCATAGTCTACCACGCTGACCAAGTGGCAGACTTCACACACATTTGAAACATTATGGTGATCTCTCAGGCATGCAGGCTTCTTCATAATGTTTTCCTTCACCGTTAAAGCAAGTGATGTTTTAATTAATTAAACATATAACTACAAAAAATTAGAGGTGCGTGCGTGTGTTGCATCACCACCGCAGCCATTTAAGGGGACTCAGTTCAGTGCTTTCCCCATACAAAAGTAGGAGGGAAATTACAACAATATTCATTGTTGTACGCACAAAACTAAGAATTATATCGATTTATCTCGTCATTATCTAGGTTTATTGATATATAAAACATTGACAAAAATATTGATTTAAAAGTTACGAGGCTCAAAACATTTCTATTTTAACACTAAATTAATGACAACTTTGGGCGTAAATAAATAAGATTAGGGATATGAAAATTCTAAAAAAATTTATCATTAGACGTAGTTTATTTATTCATTAGTTGAAATGACTTTACTTTGCAAACATAAATTCAGCAGTTTTTTCTCAAAAATACTTTTCCTAAACCCTTTTCGCGCGCTTGATTTCAGTGAAAATCATCGTGCCTCTCAACTTTCTCATACAATGTCAAGTGAAAAGCAAACATGTTACCCACGTGCGCTGCCAATTTCGGTCGAGCGTCCTGCGTCACCTTAAGTCACAAAAACATTCCTCCCCCAAAAGTCGCAACTGTAAACTTACAAAATCGCTTACCTCATTTATTTGCTAAATCAAACATTAAACCTATTAATTACGGCGAGCCAAGTCGGAGACATTCAAGAAATTATTGCAAAAGTTTCCATCGAAACAGCGGTATTTAATTAGTAACTACTCGTAGATTATAATTATTAAACCCTAGCTGTTGCCTGCGACTTTGTTTGCGTAGAAATCCCTTGGGAACTCTTTGATTTCCAGTAGAAAGAGTAGCCTATGTCACTCTCCAGGTCTTTCATTATATCCATGCAAAAAATCATGTCGATCCGTTGCTCCGTCGCGACGTATACAAAATGTGTTCATGGGCACTGGGCAGCGGTAATCACTTAACATCAGGTGACCCGCCGCCTTGGATGACGTTACATGCATTTATTTGGTTTGATCACATAAAAAGATCGAAGGTCACGTGCGATTATGGAAAGACTATGTCAACAGGGACGAATACTAGTTATATTGTTAGTTTATGATTCCGTAGCGTCACCCGGTTCAGGGTACCAGCTGAAAATGTTCAGCTGGTACCCTGCAGCGCTGTATGTTCTTGTGCAACAAGGCATACAGCATAATGCAGAGCTGGTACCCTTTTTCGGGTTGTGCCACACATGACAGTTTGTTGCGGCGCTTTCTTCTTCTTGTTCTTTTGCTTGAAGCGCGTTGGGCTTATGCTCAGGTGGAAGAGGCACCGGAATAACCAGCTCTTAGCTTTGAGATTTGATGTGTGGCACAGTTTGGTAAATAAACGTCTTTTCTTTCTTTCTTCTTTCTAGTAGATTACTTTATAGTTACCAAAAAATAAACCAGAATTCTCTAGTAGACGATGTCTTGGCGAACTTCGTATATGGCTTAGTTTAATAAATCGGCGTACTTATTACACGAAAGTTTTTGGGATCGAATTACACCATCTGCAGTGGTTATTGAAAAACTTTGTGTGCAAACACCAGCTTTTGTTGGCGAGCTTGACTGTGTTGATATTAGAGCTTACGGATAACGGCTGAGTTTGTTCTCGTCTTTCAGTCTTGTATTAGTAAAGTGTGATAGGAGTCTCTGAAATTCCATTTAATTTTAGAGTTTCTTTTATTTATTCGTGACAGGCTTGCGACAGGCGCAAATCTTGCAATCATTGCTGTCAAACGTCACACGTAACAGCGGCTAAAGAGAGAAAGCAGCGGCTAAACCCACAAAGCAAATGAACTGTCGCATTGCTACTGCTGTCGCGTTGCTGTCGCTACTGCAACGTTTCACGTAATCACCCCACCGATCCACAGCCTTCCTCATCCAGCCACTTCCCGCCAGCCTCTTTATATCGTCAGTCCATCGTGCTGGAGGGCGTCCCATACTATGCTTACTTAAACGCGGTCTCCACTCAAGGACTTTCCGGCTCCAACGGCCATCGCCTCTACGACAGGCATGACCTGCCCACTACCACTTCAGCTTGCTAATAGTTTGGGCTATGCCAGTGACCTTGGTTCTCCTGCGGATCTCCTCGTTTCGGATCTTATCCCTCAGGGAAACTCCTGATATAGCCCTCTCCATAGCTCACTGAGCGATTTTGAATTTGTAAACAAGGCCGTTTGTCAGTGTCCACGTTTCAGCACCATAGGTGAGGACGGGAAGAACACACTGATTAAAGACTTTCATCTTCAGGTACTGAGGAATTGACGATGAGAAGACTTGACTCAATTTCCCAAAAGCTGCGTCGTCGTCCGTGTGGACTACACAAATATCAAAGCCCTATTTTACCCCCTTAGGGGTTGAATTTCCAAAAGTCCTTTCTTGGTGGATGCTTACGTTATAATAGCTATCTGCATGCCAAATAGCTCAATCCGTACAGTGGTTTAATCTGTGCTTTCATAGATCAGTCAGTCAGTCAGACACCTTTTCCTTTATATATTTAGACTAGCTTATGCTCGCGACTTCGTCCGCGTGGACTATACAAATTTCAACTTAGGAGATTAATTTTCGAAAATCATTTCTTAGCGGATGCCTACGTCATAATAGCTATCTGCATGCCAAATTTCAGCCCGATCCGTCCAGTAGTTTGAGCTGTGTGTTGATAGATCAGTCAGTCAGTCAGACACCTTTTCCTTTTATATATTTCGACTAATATCTTTTATTAAATTAATTAAAGGTGATTAAAGAATTAGCTTGACACTTGAAAGAAATCTTGCAAAAGACTAAAGAGCCACTCGACATACAATGGCCTTAAGTCGATTAATTAAGGGTCCTCAAAATGGCGCCCGAAGAAAATCGAGAGAGCACCTTACCATCCATCATCATTAGGAAATAAAGTTTAAAGGTCACTTGTGACGTGTCGCTTGAGGCGTTAACGTCGTTTATCGTCCTTACATACAGTAAATAATAAATAAAATAAATAAATAAATAAATAACCTTTTATTTGGGACCATAGCGCACAGTACAAAACAGAACAACACCAGACAAACGTACATAAACAAAACAAAAAAAACACAACAAAAAACAAAGCATGAAGACAAAAAGATCACAAATACTTAACTAATACGTACGGCTTTCAGTACGCGACAGGTCGAAATGGCAATCGGGGTATACCAGCATTCAAAGTCAAAGTCAAAGTCAAATGATTTATTCAAAATAGGTAATAAATTACTCGTATTGATGGTCTGGTATGGTGTTAGATTCGCCTCATAAGGCGGGGGGATGCCCCGCACTCCGGCATGTCACCCGCGCTCGCCTGCAGCGGGTTAGTGCGGGGGCTGTGCGGGTGCGCGAGGCGTTCCCTGGAGTGCGATGCAGAATATATCTACTATAACTAAATTTAGTTTAGAGAAAGACAACAGAATCGGAACCAGTGGGTAGTAACAGTGTTGAGGATACTCATTTATTATTATAGAGGATATTTTTTTTTTTTTTTTTTTTTTTTTTTTTTTTTTTCATGTACCAAAATTGTAGTTACAAAGTAATAATAAATTAAGTTACATTGGAAATGCTTATCTCTGACAGAGATTTCTTCCAGCTTCCCATTCATAGTACCTCGAAGAGGTAGAAGACCAGAAAAAGCCTGTAATAAATGGACTGTTATCATAACTTCGATCTCTTTGTGGTTGAGGGAGTCGGCTATCTGTAATTACGCGCCATCGGCCGTGTTGGAAAAAACTTCCCATTTTTTTCAGGATAATAATATTATGATACTAGCAGATGCCCGCGACTTCGTCCACGTGGACTTAGGTTTTTTTAAAATGTCGTGGGAACTCTTTGATTTTCCGGGATAAAAAGTAGCCTATGTCACTCTCCAGATCTTTATCTTATCTATACCTATACAAAAAATTACGTCAATCCGTTGCACCGTTGCGTCATGATTGAAGAACAAACCAACAAATCATCAAAACAACAAGCCAACAAACAAACACACTTTCGATTTTATAATAAGGGATCAATTAATCAATTATTTGAATTTTGAGTTTTTTTTTTGGCTTTCTTCCCCCCGCATTAGATCGCAGACCATGCCAGCCTAATAAAATCCATCGTTATTATTTCACGCGTATGAAAGTGGTATGAAAACGTTGTCTGATCTCAACACGGCCTCTAATCATAATTAAGTAGCGGCGAATTATGAATTCATAGAGCGAAAAACGTACGCCATTACCCGCAGCGGGTTAAGTTTTAATTACTTCAACGGCCGCAGTTTCGGATCAGTAAATATTTTCCCCGGGCCTTGTTTACCTCGCAAACTCTCTTAAAATTTTATAATTTGAGGAATTTTAAATCTATTATGCTTAGTTTTTAATTATTCTGTATTGGAGGATTAGCTAATTGTTATTCAGATTAAAGCTATGGTTTCTTAGAAAATAGAAAAAAAAATCTTAGAAGAGAAACTTCGTTTTTAATTTTAACCGCTAGGATATGGAACGCCCTCGCAGCATCAGTAATTTTCCCTTCACTTTAACTCTGATTTTCTAGTCAAGATCTTCAAGTCAAGAGTGGCAGGCACCTTCTAGGCAAACGCACGACAATTTTCTTATTACAATTTTCGTAGAGATCTCCAATTTCTTTTCGCAGGATTTCAATTCAATTCCACTCATGCGATTTATATTTTATATATGTTGCAGAGATAGAATGTCAATAGGAAGAGTAAATATCTATTATATAGATGTATAACTTTCTACAAAATTCTATCATTCAAAAAATATTCACTTGTATAAATAATTCGCTTGTATAAAAAAACCGGCCAAGTGCGAGTCAGGCTCGCGCAATGAGGGTTCAGTACTACAGTCGTATTTTTTCGACATTTTGCACGATAATTCAAAAACTATAATGCATAAAAATAAATAAAAATATGTTTAAGAATGTACAGGTGAAGACCTTTCATATGATACCCCACTTGATATAGTCAGTCACTTCGAAAGTTGAAAATACTAATTAGTAGTTTATGACCACAATTTAATTTTTTTTTTTGTGTGATATAACCACAAATTCACGGTTTTCAGATTTTTCCCCAAATGTCAGCTATAAGATCTACCTACCTGCCAAATTTCATGATTCTAGCTCAACGGGAAGTATCCTGTAGGTTTCTTGACAGACCGACAGAGAGACAACAAAGTAAGGGTTCCGCTTTCCTTTTAAACGACCTCCCTGGCGCAGTGATGAGCGCTGTGGTCTTAATAGTGGGAGGTCCCGGGTTCGATTCCTGGCAGGGGTTTGGAATTTTAAAATTTCTAAATTTCTGGTCTGGTCTGGTGGGAGGCTTCGGCCGTGGCTAGTTACCACCACCGGCAAAGCCGTGCCGCCAAGCGATTTAGCGTTCCGGTACGATGCCGTGTAGAAACCAAAGGGGTATGGGTTTAAAAAAACTGCCATACCCCTTCCAGGTTAGCCCGCTATCATCTTAGACTGCATCATCACTTACCACCAGGTGAGATTGCAGTCAAGGGCTAACTTGTATCTGAATAAAAAAAAAATAATAAGGTACGGAACCCTAAAAAGGTTTAGTTTTAGAACATAGTAGAAATGTTTAGCGGTGATTTGTCAAAGTCATGCAAGCACTTAACACAAGTATAGACTTTCTACGTGGCGAAATCTACATAAATATGAATCCAAATACTACAGCCGCCATTCTCGAGGCTAAGTGAATGGGAACGGCAATCTCTTGATACGCTCACGATGATGAATGGACCGACCTATTCGAACGTAAACGGACATTATGAAACGTTTTGCTTGCGTTAGGATGATACGGATTTTTCTATGTGATTACTGGGGCCGATTCTCTTGTAATCTCTAAACTAAACTAAATTAACAAGTCTAAATCTAGTGCCATCTTTTTCCGCAAGCAACATTATAAAAATGATAGGATTTAGACATTTTACATTTTAGTTCTGAGATTGTGTACAACGAAACTGTAACACTATTTTAGAAACTATAACAGTAACTTTAACTATAATATATATAAAATATTAACAGTAAAGTTGAGTATAAAGTCTGCTCAATTTAAAATCATGCGCTATTTATATATTTTAAAGTAACATGAAGTATCGATATTCCATATTTCCAGTACACATAAAATGTAAAAAGCATAAGTAATGGTGAATGGAGCGGGAAAAGCTTTCAGAGACGATGCAGGATGCTTCACGACTCTACAGATTTATGTCTCGCATAGTTGCTATATTGAGACTTCAATGTTCTACTTTTATAGACTTTCATATACCTAGAAATATCCGACTATATCATACTATCTAAATACTAGCTGATGCCCGCGACTTCGCGTGGATCCCGTGGGAACTCTTTAATTTTCCGAAATAAAAAGTAGCCCATGTCACTCTCCAGGTCTTTATCTATACCCATGCAAAAAAACACGTCAATCCGTTGCACCGTTGCGACGTGATTGAAGGACAAACCAATAAACCAACAAACAAACACACTTTCGCAATTATGATATAAGGGTACTGCACTGATATAAAAGAAAAAGGTGACTGACTGACTGACTGATCTATCAACGCACAGCTCTTTTGGATGTATCGTACTGAAATATCGGCTTTGTTCCATATTTACTTTAGGTATAGTATAAACTCTTGAATTTTAACTTTGAAAACATTAATATTTTTTTAAGAGAACAGTAAATTCTAACTCCTTACTTTAAAAAAACATAGACAGAATAAGTATTGCCCTTTTAATGCTTAACTTTGAGACAAATTAGATTTGCTCAGACTGCCATGTATTTTTAGTCTTGCTAGTAAGAAGTTGTTTGTAAACTAAATTCTGATGATGTTTGCATAAGAAGATGCATTACATAATATTATATGAAAACATTTTAAGCACATTTTAAATGTTGTAGGTACATGCATATCGTACAAAAACGCTAGCTTGATGAAATTAAATCAAATGAATTTTTTTACCATACTTACTTGCTCTGAAATTTTATGATTCTTTCAAAATATTGTAAAATGTACACTTTTTGAATGTCAAATATAAATACATAGGATGGCATCTATAATTTTTTTAATCCTTTTAATATTTTTTATAAAAATCGGCCAAGTGCGAGTCAGGCTCGCGCAATGAGGGTTCCGTACTACAGTCGTATTTTTTTGTCATTTTGCACGATAATTCAAAAACTATGATGCATAAAAATAAATAAAAATCTGTTTTAGAATGTAGGTACAGGTAAAGACCTTTC
Organism: Maniola hyperantus; assembly: GCF_902806685.2. NCBI lineage: Eukaryota > Metazoa > Arthropoda > Insecta > Lepidoptera > Nymphalidae > Maniola > Maniola hyperantus. The sequence goes on from NC_048539.1 coordinate 811,205, forward strand.
ATATGATACCCGACTTGATATACTCACTCACTTCGAAAGTTGAAAATACTAATTATTAGTTCATGACCACAACTTTTTTTTTTGTGTTATCTAACCCTAAATTCACGATTTTCAGTTTTTTCCCGAAATGTCAGCTATAAGATCTACCTACCTGCCAAAATTCATGATTCTAGGTCAACGGGAAGTACCCTGTAGGTTTCTTGTCAGACAGACGGACAGACAGACAGACCGACAGACAGACAGACAGACAACAAAGTGATCCTATACGGGTTCCGTTTTTCCTTTTGAGGTACGGAAACCTAAAAATTGTCTTAAGTTCATAAAAAGATGGATGGATGCCTACGTCATAATAGCTATCTGCATGTAAAATTTCAGCCCGATCCGTCCAGTAGTTTGAGCTGTGCGTTGATAGATCAGATCAATCAGTCTGTCAGTCAGTCAGACTTTTCATTATATATATTTAGATATGCTGTAATATAAAGACACTTCATTATGTTTTCATTTCAAACCAAATATATTGTATCGGAATATAATATCGTCCCGCATATTGCATACAGGTCCCGATAGCAAATATATAGGTCATAAATATGCAGGGACGCGGTCCGTATCGCACGTCGGGGTATTGAATAAAATATGAAAGTCTTTCACGCCCTATTGGGTTTCACTTATGCACTTCATGCAACCTAAAATGTTGATAAAATCTTAAGTTTAGTACTAAACTAAAATTTGAAATTAACGCCTGTAAAACTTTACGAGTAAAAAAAGCTTTACGAAAATGCTCACATTTTTATTCAAAATTAAAGGCTAAACTAAAACTAATTATTAGGTAATTAATTAGTTTTATTACCCGAGTACGGCAAAGCCAAAATGAAGGGTTCTGATTTTGGCAGTCTGTTGCATGAAAAAAACATTGAACTCTCTAGTAGCAGGACATCTCTTTGACTCAAATCTACTTAAAATGCAACTCTTAATTTCAATGTTTGTATCTGTTGCCTTCAGAAAGTTGCCTGCAGTCCGCCGAGTAGAATAATTGTGTTTGCGAACTACGAGTTGCGAGTCTTAATTCGTTATTGGGCAAGCTTTTCCTTCATTCTTTGGATACAGATTTTCTAAGAACCTCATTTTCTTTAAAGGCTGTTTTACGCCGGAGAAACAACATACAACAAAGTAGTTTTTGAGTTATAGCCAAAAAACATGGGAATTTTCAGAAACTGATGTTTCAAAGGAAGAATGACATAGAACAACTTGAGGTTTTTTTTGATTCTACGCAGGAAACTTTTCTAGAAACATAAGTAGGTATTTTCAAATTACCATATTACTCATAGCAGCTATTTAAAAATCCGGTCAAGTGCAAGTCGGACTCGCACACGAAGAGTCCCGTACTATAGTACAAGATATAATATAATGTAAGACAAAATATTCTTAGTATTGGTGATCTACACAATAGCCTAACTAGAAACCGTAATAAGCTTGCAGGTCCTACTCTCCGCCTCAGGAAAGTCTAAAAGTCATTTGTGGGGGTATAGCCTTTTATATATAATAGCCGAGTTTCTTGCTGGTTCTTCTCGGTAGGAAATTCATTCCGCAACAGTGGTAGATACATCTGACTATTCAAAAATACTTGTAAAAGTTTATTTGGCTCTCTTTGGGTACGGAATCCTAAAGAGAACAGCCGCATTGCATTATATAACTGTATATTAATTATTGTAGAATTAAAGTATATAGAAGAGAATAGTATCTAGTAATACGTAACAATAAACTCTAGAATGAACTCTGTAGCGAGTTTTATAGCAAAGTTCGAGAATGAGTTTGCCAGTTCAACTATTGAATGGACGGGATGCAAGAAGTATTTTGTATAGCAATGCAATTATCTGTAGCTTCGTCCATCTTTTCTGTGGGGAATATCAATATCAATACTTATAATAAAACTGTAACAGGTCAAATTCTGTACATTGAAGATATTTTGAAAATTTTTTTTCGAGGGCACTCTATAATCGATACTGAACACAAAACTGTAATTTTTTTCATTTTTGTCTGTCTGTCTGTCTGTCTGTCTGTCTGTCTGTATCACGGCCGCGCATCACGCTGAAACTACTGAATGGATTCCAATGAAACTTGGTACGATTTGAGGTCATACTATGAGGAAGAATATAGGATACTTTTTATCCCGAAATTCAGCATGGTTCCCGTAGGAGAGGGGATGAAAGTTAAAATGTATACTGAGTTGTAATTCATTAACGCGTAGTCCGATTTCATTCATTCTTTTTTTGTTAGAAAGGGGATATTTTAAAAATTGTTCCGTAAATATTTCAAGGTAATCGGTTTTAACCGACTGTCAAAAAGGAGGTGGTTCTTTTTTCTACATCGATTTTTTCGAGGTTTCTGATTTTTTTTTTAAATCAACAAAAAAAGTTTTCGTGGTGGTCACATAAAAAATTCTGGATTCAACTCCTTAATCCTGATGCTGCACGGTTACTGCCAGCCTGAGTTATCAAGATTCAGGAAGTGTTCATAGTGAATTCATATTGTAGGTACCAAGCAACGACTTTATTCTCAGACTTCAAGTCTCAACTTCTCAACCCTGATGATGTAGGGTACAGCACTCCTAAACTATAATGTTTCAGGAACTGCGGATGATGCAAAATTATTTTAGGTACCAAGCATAGGCTACATCATTGAACTTCGGATCCTAACTCCTCAATCCTGATGCTGCAAAGTACTGAAGTCCTAAATCGTGGGGATTTTAAAAAAAATTAAAAAATTTGAATCGACTGTTAGGCGGAACGAAGTTCGCAGGGTCAGCTAGTTATATTATATAATTATGCTCTATGATATTATTTCATAGCTATATTTTGTAAACATAAAAAAAAAACCTATTAAAAACAATATTAATTCACTGTGAACTTATATTATATTGGTGCTCCCATAAAAAAAAACTGGATCTAACTCATTAATCCTGATGCTGCAAGGTTACTGCCTTCTTAAGTTATCAAGATTCAGGAAGTGTTCATAGTGAATTAATATTATAGGAACTAGGTACCAAGCCACGATTTTATGCTTGGACTATAATAAGTTCCAACTCCTCAACCCTGATGATGCATGGTACAGCACTCCTAAACAAACGAAAGTCGGGCGAGCATAATAAAAGAAAATCAAGTGTGAAGCTCACCCGACTTTACTTTACAAGTGTAGAAACGCCAAAATAAAATGGACATACAGAACCTTGTATTGAAGTCAAAAATTCATTGCCACTGATTTTAATTTCCCAACGTTTCCGCTTGAAGCGCTGGCTGTAGATGTGCAGACAAACTTGAGCTTTAAAACAAGGCCGTTAAGATCTAGTTTACTATAATGCGGAAGGTATTCGACACTCGAATACTTTCAACGTTGCTGAGACATAAAATCTCGTACTAAGCGTACAGACGCCAAAATTTCGATACAAGAGTTAGGTACATTTTCAAATAACTTGGGCTCTTTGGAGTGGACGGAATGTAATAAAGATAAAAACGGTGCATAAATTCCGAACGAATTGTACGGAAAGTTTAAATGGGTTGAACTTTGTGAAAGCCAATTAGGCATGAACTGATGGTATGTAGACTGTAGGATTGGACTATAGTCGGGTAACTATAATATACTTTAAAAAAAGGAAAAAACCGGCGAAGTGCGAGTCAGGCTCGCGCAACGAAGGTTCCATATTTTTAGACATTTTGCACGATAATTCAAAAACTATGATCCATAAAAATAAATAAAAATCTGTTTTAGAATGTGAAGGTAAAAACCTTTCATATGATATCCCACTTGATATAGGTAGTTATCTTACTTCGAAAATTGAAAATACTAATTATGAGTTCATTCATGACCACAATTTTTTTGTGTGATGTAACCACAAATTCATTAGATACAACTGAGACTCAAAAAATTTTTTTTTTCATCAAACCCATACGTGTGGGTCGATAAATACGATTGTAGTAGGTACATAAATAAATAATAAATAAATGTTTTATTTGCAAAATTGTGGGCATAACAAGTTAACGATAACACAACAGTCCCTTACACAATCGACTGTCACCGACAGTGTGCAAATATTTAGCTTGAAATTAATATTAACATACTAGTATTAACATTTATAATAAAAATCGAAAACTTTAGTCACTTAATTATACTCGTATATAATGTCAAACAGTATAATTACAAATTACTCAGTCAAATTATACAATATTATAGATTATAAATTACGCAGTCAAATTATACAATATTATAGATTACTAGATTATAGATGTAACATTAAAATAGTTAGGTTAACTGGTTATTTTTAGTATGTTATTGTCATTAAGATATTCTTTTACACAGTAATAATTTTTCCGATTGAGAATTTCAAAAATTTCTCGCTTGAATTTTAGTAACGGCATATTTACAGAACCCTCAGTGCGCGAGTCTGATTCGCACTTGGCCGGTTTTTTATTTTTGCTTCATAAACTTTTACAAAAAGTGCCTTTTAAGGAGAATTAAATGGTCCGTGAAATAAGGTTTACACGCGACGTTACGTCCGTGTCATTAGACGGAACACCTGGAAGGCGTAAGCAAAACAGGGAGTTGTCTGTAAAGGTGATTGAAAACACACGGGCCCATAACTCAAACGTCAAAGCTGCGTTTATGTTAAACTAGCTGATGCCCGCGACTTTGTACGCGTGGATTTAAGTTTTTCAAATCCCGTGGGAACTCTCCAAGTCTTGAACTATACCTATGCAAAAAATCACGTCGATCCGTTGCACCGTTGCGACGAGATTGAAGGACTAACCAACAAACCAACAAATCAATAAACCAACAAACCAACACACTTTCACATTTATAATAATGGTACTAACTAGCTAATGCTTAATGACTTCATCCGCGTGGACTTAACAAATTTTAAACCCCTATTTTACTCCTTTAGCGGTTGAATTATCAAAAATCCTTTCTTAGTGAATGTCTACATTATAACAGCTAATCCCTCCAGTAGTTCGAGCTGTGCGTTTAATTTTGATTTATTTATTTTTATGGAAACAAACAGTTATAATTACATGAATAGTTAGTAGATAATATATAAAACACTTAACCTGAGCATCATCCAATGAAAAATTAACACTTATTACAAAATTATCTCTACAACTAAATGATTGGGTATAGCATATGTAAATTGCTATAAGCTTATAGAGATTGTATGGGGACCAGCAGTGCCGCGACAGCAGTGTACGCTGCGCGCAGCACTTCTGCGTGCAGCGTGGTTCGGAATCATACCTTAAGTCGCGAGACGGTAGGGTCGTAGGTCATCATAGAGATGAATCCAGCGGCTGGGCTAGGCGTGGAACAAGTTTTTCGAACAAGCTTTAACAGCCGGCTTTTATTTTAAAGGCAGTTGTCAAGCGTCTGGCGTCGCAATATGTCTCCGTATATCACTTAAATCTAGGTAAGTTAGCTTGCAGTGCGAGTCCACTCAGGCTAATTAAGTTGTTCTTAAGCGCACAACTTGAAACTAATTGTAACAAATAGTGTACTAAAGAACGCTTTTATAAGTTCCCTATGAGCGAACAATTTTAAATCATATTTTTAGGTAAAATGCACTGTACAAAGTATTTCGATTCTCTTTGACGCGTGATTTTAAATTGAAACAAGCTTTGTAAATCGAAACGTCTGAGCTGGAGTAGAGTCTTCTTAAGATACCCTATCTCTTTGAGTTGAAGTAAAAACTCAAAATTTTTGAAATTTTGAAGACCGAAATTTTACTTTAAAGAAACTGTTTTGGGCACTCAAAATATATTGTACGTAAGCAGAATTTAGGTCACTACTTACCACGGCCGCCGCGTAAGAGCCTATAAATTAAATCCGGTAATTTATGTAGAACCTAGAATTAATTAATTTAGGTAGCCTAGCTACGTCCCTATGGAGTTTATTAATATTAATTTATGAGCATGCCGGGTGGGAGATCAATAATGGATATTAATCATCACTGCCCGTACCTTTTATAAATGCGAAAGTGTGTTTATTTATTGGTTTGTCCTTCTGTCACGCCATAACGAATATTTTTTGCATCCAGGTTATAAGATAACCAAAGAGTTCCCATGGGATTTTAAAAAAACCTAAAACCACGCGGACGAAGTCGCGAGCATTAGCTAGTAATTAAGGGAGTTTATTTATCTATCTATTTTATTGATGATAGCTAAGTGGTTAAAACATACCTAAGCTTTCTTTCCGGGAGGTCGGCGGTTCAGTCCCGGGGATGCACCTCTAACTTTTCAGAACTATGTGTATATTATGTGCGTTTTTAGCAATTAAATAAGTGAATGAGAAAACCCCGCAAGGAAATCTGCATGTTTGAGACTATGACTTAAACCCTTTTCATTCTGAGAGGAGATCCGTGCTCATCAGTGGGTCGACGATGGGTTGATCATGATGATGATGATGATGATTTTATTATTATAAATGTAACCTTGACACCAAAGGTTACGCAGAACGCTCATTGCATAAGCGTCATTAATCTATACCCGTGTAGTTTAAGGCAGCCTTATCTACCCACTTCACTATCCAAGTCAATCGAAATAGCTCAGTATCTCAAGTAACATAATATATCTCGATCTCGACATATTCATATCATCTGGGAAGCTGGAACACGATCTCGCAGCTCATCGAGATGTTATCTCCGCGCTCTGCCAATTAAGAGAGTTTATGCGAAGGGAATATCTATTTTATTGGCGCAACTACTCTCGAATAGTGTAATTGTATGGGAAACTCGCAGTACGGGGGAAATTGGATTTGGTGTAGTGATACAAATGCTCCACTAGATGGCGCGCTTCATAGTAACAACATTGTTACAGTACGCTACAGAAAATAATGTATTATGCAGCCGAAAGTAAGGTACATCGACCTTTAGAAGGTGATAGCCATAGATTAGCCACTAGCTGATGTCCGCGATTTCGTCCGCGTGGAATTAGGTTTTAAAAAATCTCGTGGGAACTCTTTGATTTTCTGGGATAAAAGTAGCCTATGTCGCTCTCCAGGTCTTTATCTATACCCATGCAAAAAATCACGTCAATCCGTTGCGACGTGATTGAAGGACAAACCAACAAACTAGCAAACAAACTTGATTGATTTTTTAAAAATCCCGTGAGATGTCTTTGGTTTTCCGGGATAAAAATTAGCCTGTGTCACTCTTTAGGTTTTTAACTATACCCATGCAAAAATCTCCGTTGCGACGGTTCAAATCCCGCCCGTTGCACTATTGTCGTATCTACTCCTAGCACAAGCCTGACGCTTAATTGGAGAGGAAAGGGAATATTAGTCATTTAATATGGCTAATATTCTTTAAAAAAAAAAAAAAAACACACACTTTCGCATTTATAATAAGGTTACTGATTGTTTAAAAAATCTATACTTTTGAAAAATCTGTGGTAAAACACCGATTTCATCTCGACAAAACATTATCAAAAATTACGGAAACAGCCAAAAGCCATCCCTTGAAAATATCCGGGACAAATAGCACGCAATTTTTCAGGGGTAATACACATGTATCGCCCTTAAATGAACAGCAATTTGTGTTTATGTAAGTAATTTGTTCCCTTTTGTCGGTGAAATTAATATTTACACAGCGTAATTTGCGTTGTGCGTTCTGTGGGCATGCCGCATGATACGCAAATGTGAATGTGCGTAATGTTTTGCTCATAAACAACTTTTGTGTGAGCAAAGTGTTTTGGTTCATTTGAATTCGCAAATGGATTGGGAAATGTTGGTGGGAGATATTTGTGTAAGGGCGTTTGTGCACTCATCCGTATTCGGTTCGTATCCGTGATTCTTCCGTATTTTTTGACGGACGTACGTTCGATTCGTATTTTTTGACGGATCCGTGAAATCAGGGATGAGTGCACAAACGCCCTAAGAGTGTATTTGAATTTAAAGGCTTGAACACAATAATTATTATTAACATAACAAAGATACAATTTGCGATTCTAGATTTTTCAGTATTAAGTAATCCGATCTCATTATCGTCAACCAATGGACGTCCACTGCTGGACATAGGTCTCTTGTAGGGACTTCCACACGCCACGGTCTTGCGCCGCCTGGTTCCAGCGGCTCCCTGCGACTCGTCTGATGTCGTCCGTCCACCTAGTGGGCGGTAATCCGATATATTAATCTGCAATTTTTATTATTATTTGGATAATTACTATTACCAAAAATCTCACGTATTAATTGTTTTTTAGGGTCCACATCTTCAAAATCATCTCCTGGGTTTACGCCAAAGTCCGCCGCATAGCCAATTGCGGATTGGCAAGTTATGAAAAACTCTCAGACATGCAGCCTTCTTCACAACATCTTCCTTCACCGTTACAGCAAGCGATATTAATTAATTGCTTAAAACGCACTCCCAGACAGTTAGGAGTGCGTGCCGGGATCGAACCCCCGACCCTAGGTAAGTTAAGATGGTATCAGTGTTTCCATGTACACGGTAATTACCGTAGATCCACCGTAATTCAGCCCTAATCTACCGTCAAGGTAATATGGTCATTACCTTGACCGTGTCACCGTAATACAAAATCACGTTAAAAATTCATAATATACTGCGTAATACGAGTACGAATCTCAGTCACCTAAGCATATTTCGTAATAGCAACATTTCTCTTGCTCTCGGTTTAAGCATCAAATCTCAGCAATCTATTTTCGTCCTTATTCAAGCAATTAGGAAGGAGTAAAATGTAAAACTTATGAGATTTAACAAAATATTAATATGAATAAATCCGTATATGAAAAAGATATTGCTATGCTAGGAGAGTCAGATTCAGAATAATATTAATAGTTGATTAAAAAGCAAATTCGTGACGTTTTTTCTTTTAAAAATGACACGGTAATTTACACGGTATTCTCTTAGCTAATCCACCGTAATTTAATCTAGAAACACCGTAATTTTAACCCTTGAACACGGTAATTCTCGATTTACATATGGAAACACTGGATGGTATAGTCAATCACTATAAAAGAAATAATTTCCCACTCTAAAAATAATACCATCTCATTTATAATAAAATAAATTGACATGAAAAATTAATTAATATAAAAATAAATAAATAAAAAACACAAAAAATTGCGAAGGTGTGCTTTTTTATGAATATTAGCCGAGTTAATTGCTGACTAATATTCCTCTTTCCCTTCCAATTAAGCGTTAAGCTTGTGCTAGGAGTAGGTAGGTACGACAATAGTGCAACGGGTGGGGTTTGAACCAGCGACCTTTCGGATTTCAGTCCGCTCCTTTAACCGTTGAGCTATCGAGGCTTCTTGTTTGATTGTTGGTTTGTTCTTCAATCGAGTCGCAACAGAGATTTTTGCATGGGTATAGTTAAAAACCTAAAGAGTGACACAGGCTAATTTTTATCCCGGAAAACCAAAGACATCTCACGGGATTTTTAAAAAATCAACTGGGAACTCTTCAATTTTCCGGGATAAAAAGTAGCCAAAGTTCTTCCCCGGTTCGGAAAATCGGTTGAACGGTTAGGCCGTGAAAGGCTAGCAGACAGACAGACACACTTTCGCATTTATATTATTAGTATGGATAGATGTAACGGTATCTATAACTGACTAAACCCATAAATTCGTATAAAGGTAGTAACCCACTGAATAATAAAACATCTCAGGGCCCTCCTCCCTAATAAAACCATGCCATTTACATAACAAAGAGATATTGGCTCGTACGATATAATAATATTAGTTGAATGCCGATTGTCTGTTATAATGGCCTCTTCAATTACTTGTGGAGTTCTGGCTCGTATGTGAATATCTGATAGAAGTTTTCCGACTATTATTTACTTTACTATCTCTAGGTAATCTGTATCAATAGTAGGTACGTTGAGCGGTGATAGATGGGTGATAGCCTAGTGGTTTTTAGGGTTCCGTACCTCAAAAGGAAAAACGGAACCCTTATAGGATCACTTTGTTGTCTGTCTGGCTGTCTGTCAAGAAACCTACAGGGTACTTCCCGTTGACCTAGAATCATGAAATTTGGCAGGTAGGTAGATTTTATATAGCTGACATTTGGGGTTAGATCACACAAAAAAAATTAAATTGTGGTCATGAACTAACAATTAGTATTTTTAACTTTCGAAGTGAGTGACTATATCAAATGGGGTATCATAATATGAAAGGGCTTCACCTGTACATTCTAAAACAGATTTTTATTTATGTTTATGCATCATAGTTTTTGAATTATCGTGAAAAATGTCGAAAAAATACGACTGTAGTACGGAACCCTCATTGCTCGCACTTGGCCGGTTTTTTAATTAAAATTACGTAATTTAAAAAACTAAAACTCCGACTGGGTGGACCCGGATTTTTAATTTTTTTTAATTACATAATTTTATTTCCTCTTTTTTAGTTATTTTCTATCATTGGTCACTCCAAAACATATTATACTTAAATTACATTATTAAATTTTTAACCGACTTCCCAAAGGAATTCAAATAACCATCTGAGCTTAATATGAGGTAGGTAGTTACTTCGAAGTTACAGACAGACAGTTCAATTTTATTTATTAGTATAGATAGATTATAATATTATTAAGGGCACTAGAATATAAGTGTGTCAAGTCACCCAGTATGTTAGCGGATAATACAGCGAAGGGTCTGAAAATCGCTGAACATGTGAATTGATACTTCGACGCTTGCTCGCTTGTGCTAGCACCCACTTGGGAAAGGGTTGAGTTTACATCGATTGAGCGGAGCGATTTTAAGACGTTTCTCGAGTTTTTATTTTATTTTTAGGGTTCCGTACCTCAAAAGCAAAAACGGAACCCTTATAGAGTTACTTTGTTGTGTCTGTCACGAAACCTACAAGTTACTTCCCGTTGACCTAGAATCATGAAATTTGGCAGGAGGTAGGTCTCATGAGGGGAAAAATCTGAAAACCGTGAATTTGTGGTTACATCACAATAAAAAAACATGAAATGTGTTCACGCACAAATATTGCTATTTTCAACTTTCAAAGCAAGATTACTATACCAAATGGGGTATATGAATAGGCTTTACTTGTACATTCTAAAACAGATTTTTATTTATTTTTAGGCATTTTTATTTGTTTTTGATTTATCGTGCAAAATGACGATAAAATACGATTGTAGTACGGAACCCTCAGTGCGCAAGTCTGACTCGCACTTGACCGATTTTTTCCTTTTGAGGAACGGAGCCCTAAAAACTAAGGTTGACGAATTTCAAAATAGCCGCCATGCAAATGAAATAAAATTAAAATTTTCATAGTGTGTAATGTATAATAATATCTTGTACAATGGTACAGGACCCTCAATGTGCGAGCCCAACTCGCACTTGACCAGTTTTGTGTAAACCGAACAAGTAAAGGTTCGTACGCACCTGAGCGGCGCGGCGCGGCGCTTCAGTGAGCTTCACGTCGCGGCACAGAGCTTCAAAATATCATTTCTATCATTTTGTATGGCGCATATCGCACTAGAGCGGCGCGGCGCGGCGCTTCACCGCGCGTTGCCGCGCGGCACGGCTGGAGAGAATATTTTGAAGCGCACCGAAGCGACGCGCAGTGCAGTGACGCTAGTGCGACATACCCAGCGGCGCGGCGCGGCGCTTCAGTATGCGTACGTCGCTCGAATAAGATACACGCGCATCTTGTTAGGTATTTAAAGTACAGGCAAGAATCGGCAAGATAGACCTCAAAATAAATAACGTAGGTTTAATTTTTGACACATGACGTGTTCCTCATGCTCTTAGAAGTATATCCTCAAAGGTCCCAACCCCTAGGATGTCGGCTTCCCCCCTTCCCAGTGTCTAAATGTATAAATGTCTCTCCGAGCGTTATGAGAAAACATCAATGGTAAAAATAATCCTGATTAAATAACTATAATATATTATGTACATATTATACCTACCTACTTCATCTAGGTAGAATTAATAGTTTCGGAAATATGCCTACCTATTGTTGTACTTGTGTTTATATTATACTAGCTTATGCCCGCGACGTCGTCCGCGTGGACTACACAAATCTCGAACCCCTATTTTACCCCCTTAGGGGTTGAACTTTCATAAATCCCTTTTTAGCGGATGTCTACGTCATATTAGCTAGTTAGCTAGCCAGCATGCCAAATTTCAGCCCGATCCGTCAAGTAGTTTGAGCTGTGCGTTGATAGATCAGTCAGTCAGTCACCTTTTTCTTTTATATAGGTATTTAGATATAATATGTACCTGTGTTTACCTGCCTATTTTATATATTCTATTGCACATAAAACAAAGACATTTTGCGAAAATGCTTTTTCTAATGTAATTTCCACAGAACCTAAGGGACTAGCTGATGCCCGCAACTTCGTTTGCGTAGATGTAGGTTTTTTAAAAATCCCGTGGAAACTTTTTGATTTTCGGGATAAAACTAGCCTATGTGTAGGTACACATAGGCTACTTTTATCCTACAGGGTATAATCTATCTCAGGTATATAGGTACGAGTAGGTAATTCCCGGAAATGTGCTCACCTATAGAAAAATCTAAATCCACGCGGACGAAGTCGCAGGCATCATCTAGTTGCATTTTTTTTTAGATTTTTAATCCCGTGTGAACTCTTTGATTTTCCGGGATAAAAAGTTGCCTACCTCTGTCAATTCCCGGAATGCAAGCTACCTCTGGTCCAAACTTCATATAAATGGGCCTTTAACAATCCTGTGGAAATTCTTTCATTTTCCAGGATAAAAAGTAGCCTGTCCTTCCCCGGGATGTAATTCAACTTTGTACCAAATTTCATCAAATTCGGTTAAGCTGTTGAGCCGTGAAAAGCTAGTAGATAGACAGACAAATACACTTTTGCGTTGATAATAATATAAGTATGGATATGCATAAATATTTTTTTATAATTTCCATAAAACTATCATCATCATCATCATCATCAACCGATAGATATGTCCACTGCTGGACATAGGTTTCTTGTAGGATTATATTACCGACCTGTGTGGTATACCTATTGTTTCTAATGTAATTTCCACAAAAACTATTAGGCAATAGCATAAAGAATTTTGTCTTCGACATTCTGAAGTAAATGTGAAATGGTAGGTGAGTCATTATGAAGGCGAGGAAACAAAATGTGATATCCTTCTTGATAGCGTGACTTTGGTATGTCAGCAATCCATTTATTCTTCTTTTTTAGGGTTCCGTACCTCAAAAGGAAAAACGGAACTCTTATAGGATCACTTTGTTGTCTGTCTGTCTGTCTGTCTGTCTGTCTGTCTGTCTGTCTGTCTGTCTGTCCGTCTGTCTGTCAAGAAACCTACAGGGTACTTCCCGTTGACCTAGAATCATGAAATTTGGCAGGTAGGTAGATCTTATAGCTGACATTTGGGGAAAAATCTGAAAACCGTGAATTTAGGGTTAGATCACACAAAAAAAATTAAATTGTGGTCATGAACTAATAATTAGTATTTTCAACTTTCGAAGTGAGTGACTATACCAAGTGGGGTATCATATGAAAGGTCTTCACCTGTACATTCTAAAACAGATTTTTATTTATTTTTATGCATCATAGTTTTTGAATTATCGAAATCATACGACTGTAGTACGGAACCCTCATTGCGCGAGCCTGACTCGCACTTGGCCGGTTTTTTCTCTTCGATAATTCGTTCTTCTTCTGCACAACAAAGAAATAATAATCAAATCCTCTTCACTGTCGCTCATCTTGCGACGTTGTTGCTCGTACGCGAACGGGTGTAAAAGTGACGCGCAAGTGACGCGAGGTGCCGCGTACTGAAGTTGTAGTGCGGTAGGCACCGTCGAGCGGCCTGAGGTGAAGCGTTCTGCAGTCGGACTGAAGCGCCGCGCCGCGCCGCTCAGGTGCGTACGAACCTTAAAACAGTGCGCGAGTCTGATTTGCACTTGGCCGGTTTTTTTTCTTGTTTTGCGGTCAATAAAGTGTCTTTATCGGTATCTTTATGGAATAAGCGGAGCGTGCAATAAAACCGCTTCGCTTATCGCTTCGCTCAGTTAAAGATGCATACCTCCAAAGGCTTCGATGCTCCATTAATGGGACATAATACAGTTTATCGTTGCTTGCGTAGGTTTTACTTCGTGTTTGAACAGACAGGGTTCACACGTATCGACTATCGACTAACATTAGGATTTATTAGTGCACTAAAGTTGCTAAACAATGGACACCTAAACTAAATGAGAAAGGCCCCAATCTTGAGTTTAGTGGTACTAAAGCTTTAGAGATATGAGGATAGGTAGATCTAAAACACATACCTAAAGGACAATCAATTTATCTACTAAGACTATTAAATAATTCCTTTTGTTTGACGTAGTCGAACCCGTCATCTCATAGTCCACAGTATCTATTGTCTACACAGATGAAGGCCAAACCTAGTACCTATTTTATGAGTTACGAGTAGAACTAGAAACTTAAACGAGTTGGCGATCAGCGGGAAGCGAGTGTGTAGTTTTGATAGTTTTGTCGCTATAAGCGAGTATGCAAGTGCGACGAGCGATTACTCGCGCCATTCGCCCGCGGTCGCTCCGTTGAACGAATATCGCTGGGCGAGTTTATTTTTGAAAGCTCGTATCGCTCAGCGACAAAACTAGTAAAGCAAGTCGTCGCCGGCAGTGTGAACAGTCAGAGAGCAACTTTTGATATATGCATCTCTTTCGTTTACATGGAATACTAAATTTATTGTGCGTTTCTTAAAAGAGAAAATCGCCGATAGTCATTTTCTCGCCGGCGGTCGGACCACTGCCTTATGTTAATTTTCCGTTACTCTATCTATCAATACAATGTCACCCAGAAAAACATATTTGTCGTAACTCATTCTCATACAAAAACTCGCAAATATTTACTTTCCATCTACAGGAAAACAGATAATCTACTCTACGACATGTAGCTAACACATGATTATAAAAACATATCATAAAATCCGCGCAAAACACACCAAACATCTTTACACCTTATCGCTATTGCAATAAGCACTAGATTTGTTTGCCAAGGTTATGATAATAAAAATAATTCGAGATAGTCTTTATCATGTTGTTGATAAGATTGAGAATGGCTTGACAGACTTTTATGGTTATGGGTAATGGAGTGAACATAAAATTTGGATACGCCGAACCTCCTTGTTTTTTTTAAAGGTGTTAGAGGTTTATTCAACTTATATTAAATCAGTAGAAGGTTTTGACATTGCTTTGTCTAGAAACCCAAAAAATAACCCGGCCAAGTGCAAGTCACCGAGGGTTCCGTACTACAGCCGTATTTTTTCGACATTTTGCACGATAAATAAAAAACTATGATGCATAAAAATAAATAAAAATCTGTTTTTGGATCCACAAGTGAAGCCCTTTCACATGATACCCGACTTGATACTCTTACTTTGAAAATTGAAAACACTAATTATTTATTCATGATCACATTTTAATTATTTTTGTGTGATGTAACCACAAATTCACGGTTTTCAGATTTTTAACCTTATGTGTGCTATAAAACCTACCTATCTGCCAAATTTCATGATTCTAGGTCAACGGGCTATAAGGCTACAAGTTTCTTCAGAGACAGACAGATAGACAAGAAAGTGATCCTATAAGGGTTCCGATATTTCCTTTTGAGGTACGGATCCCTAAAAAAGAGCTTATCAAATTATTTATGGTCTATATTGACAAGATCTGATATATTTTTAAAAGCATTTACGATGAATGTACACATGGTCCTAAAATTACTTGCAAATCCTGTTAAAATTCGTATTTTGTCCCCATTGTCTGGTGTTAATACTGTTTACTTGGAATTTCCATTTAGAGACAAATGTTGCCATGCCACTTCATTGTCTGTCTGTTTGTCTGTCTGCTTGTCGTGTCAGTCAAGAAACCTATAGGGTACTTCCTGTTGACCTAGAATCATGAAATTTGGTAGGTAGGTAGGTCTTGTAGCACAAGTAAGGGGAAAAATTCGAAAAACGTGAATTTGTAGTTACATCGCAAAAAAAAAATGTGCTCATGAACAAATAATTAGTATTATTCATAGTAAGATTAATATACCAAGTGGCGTATCCTAAAATGAAAGGGTTTTACCTGTACATCTGTACATTCTAAAACAGATTTTTATTTATTTTTACGCATAATCGTTTTTGATTTATCGTGCAAAATGTCGAAAAATGTAGTACAGAACCCTTCATGTGCGAGTCTGACTCGCACTTGAACGTTTTTTAAGAAAACAGAAAGATCACTATTTCGTATTTGTGATTCAATTGCGTATTTCCGAGTCAGTGACGAGAGACACAATTTGTTGTCGTCGCGCGCTCCCCGATTGCCGACAAACATCTGAGACGTGCAGCCCATGTCAACTGGCTGGAACTATGCGATCACAAAGTGTTGCTGAGGATGCCTTTTGACAGTCTTAAGGTAGACTTACGTGGTCGCAGGCACGACTGACGCAATCATGAAATCAAAAAATTCAAAATAATAAATTTTGAATTTTTATTGATTTCATGCAGGACAATTGCTAGTGTCTTACGTTACAATAGGTGTGTACCAAAAAATTAGAAAGTATTATGTATTTTCAATGGTACGGAATCCTTCGTATGGGAGTCCGATTCGCACTTGACAGTTTTTTTAAGAAAACAGAAAGATCACTATTTCTTATTTCTGATTCAATTGCGTATTTCCGAGTCAGTGACGAGAGACATACAATTTGTTGTCGTCGCGCGCTCCCCGATTGCCGACAAACATCTGAGACGTGCAGCCCATGTCAACTGGCTGGAACTATGCGATCACAAAGTTTTGCTGAGGATGCCTTTTGACAGTCTTAAGGTAGACTTACGTGGTCGCAGGCACGACTGACGCAATCATGAAATCAAAAAATTCAAAATAATAAATTTTGAATTTTTATTGATTTCATGCAGGACAATTGCTAGTGTCTCTTATGCTACGTTACAATAGGTGTGTACCAAAAAATTAGAAAGTATTATGTATTTTCAATGGTACGGAATCCTTTGTATGGGAGTCCGATTCGCACTTGACAGTTTTTTTAAGAAAACAGAAAGATCACTATTTCTTATTTCTGATTCAATTGCGTATTTCCGAGTCAGTGACGAGAGACATACAATTTGTTGTCGTCGCGCGCTCCCCGATTGCCGACAAACATCTGAGACGTGCAGCCCATGTCAACTGGCTGGAACTATGCGATCACAAAGTGTTGCTGAGGATGCCTTTTGACAGTCTTAAGGTAGACTTACGTGGTCGCAGGCACGACTGACGCAATCATGAAATCAAAAAATTCAAAATAATAAATTTTGAATTTTTATTGATTTCATGCAGGACAATTGCTAGTGTCTTACGTTACAATAGGTGTGTACCAAAAAATTAGAAAGTATTATGTATTTTCAATGGTACGGAATCCTTCGTATGGGAGTCCGATTCGCACTTGACAGTTTTTTTAAGAAAACAGAAAGATCACTATTTCTTATTTCTGATTCAATTGCGTATTTCCGAGTCAGTGACGAGAGACATACAATTTGTTGTCGTCGCGCGCTCCCCGATTGCCGACAAACATCTGAGACGTGCAGCCCATGTCAACTGGCTGGAACTATGCGATCACAAAGTTTTGCTGAGGATGCCTTTTGACAGTCTTAAGGTAGACTTACGTGGTCGCAGGCACGACTGACGCAATCATGAAATCAAAAAATTCAAAATAATAAATTTTGAATTTTTATTGATTTCATGCAGGACAATTGCTAGTGTCTCTTATGCTACGTTACAATAGGTGTGTACCAAAAAATTAGAAAGTATTATGTATTTTCAATGGTACGGAATCCTTTGTATGGGAGTCCGATTCGCACTTGACAGTTTTTTTAAGAAAACAGAAAGATCACTATTTCTTATTTCTGATTCAATTGCGTATTTCCGAGTCAGTGACGAGAGACATACAATTTGTTGTCGTCGCGCGCTCCCCGATTGCCGACAAACATCTGAGACGTGCAGCCCATGTCAACTGGCTGGAACTATGCGATCACAAAGTTTTGCTGAGGATGCCTTTTGACAGTCTTAAGGTAGACTTACGTGGTCAAAGGCACGACTGACGCAATCATGAAATCAAAAAATTCAAAATATTAAATTTAGATGTTTTTTGATTTCATGCAGGACAATTAATTATTAGTGTCTCTTATGCTACGTTACAATAGGTATATAACAAAAATTAGAAAGTATTATGTATTTTCGATGGTACGGAATCCTTCGTATGGGAGCCCGACTAGCACCTGACAGTTTTTTTAAGAAAACAGAAAGATCACTGTTTCGTATTTCTGATTCAATTGCGATTGTTACCACTGCGCCAGGGAGGTCATCGGTAGACCTACGGTAAACTATGGCCTTCTCATTCTGAGAGGAGACCGGTGGTGATCACTTAGGTAGTACGCCGGCGCAGCGATGATGATGATTGATGATGATGATGATGATGCTGTAAGTTTTACTCAAGTGACTGGACGAGGAAGGTAGTTCAAAACCTTTTTGTGCTCAGTAAGCTAAGATTTTACGTGACAAAAAACAGCGACAGTCTTGTCGCGTCTCAAGTCTGCATCTAAATTCAAGGCACCCATTGAAAGTACATGAAAATTCCCATTGTCATATTGTCAAAGTTGGCAACAAAATAAAATTGTACGAATGTAATCAGGCTATTTATATTCGACCTCCGGTGCGCTGTTCTGTATGTGCAATCAATAAATCATTAAGCGGGCAAGGTCGGGGGATAATCTAGTTTTATGGCTGCGAGGCGATTTATGGTGCACACATGACATGGTTTTGTGAATGGAGACGCGAATTGGGTTAATCAATTACGTATATTCCATCGATATAAATGGATATAAATGACAAGATATGGTCAAGCGAACGAAAAATTTTTCACGATTTAGAAACCAAATAAATCAGCGCCACTTCTTAGACAGGGGGCACACGATGAGTTGCGGCGCCGCACCGCAAAGATTTCACCGTATCAGCGGGTACACGAGCGGTGCGGCGTCGCAACGTTGTTATGTCGCAGCGGCGCCGTAGCAGCGTTGAACAGTGTTTTCTTGTGATGCATAAAGAACTGAGCGGGGCCACTTCGACGTCGCAACGGATTCACCCCTCCCATACGTACCTACAACATTAATTCACTATGAACACTTCCTGAATCTTGATAACTTAGGCGGGCAGTAACCCTGCAGCATCAGGATTGAGGAGTTGGATCCAGAAATTAAAATGGGACCACCATTAACATCCTTTGTTGATTAAAAAAATTGCAAATCGGTCCAGAAACCTGGAAAAAGTCGATGTACGTACATCAAAAAAAAATTGAAAAAAATACGGGCCGAATGGAGAAACACCTCTTTGGAAGTTGGTTAAAAATAGAGCATTATAAAATACATTTAACTACGAATCACCATTTTGCGACAATTATTGGGAAAATATAACGTTCACAAAGCAATACCAATTAAGTAATACGTCACAAATGTTGCCAGCAGGTAGCGTGTCTAATTACCCGTCAAAGTGACATGTCAACACACGAGCGCTGTCAGTAATTCAACTCCAATTATTCGTAACGAGGCCTTGATGGCACAATTAGTAACATATTTTACTAGATAATCATCACTGAACCAGCCCTAGCACAGTCAGCGTGACATAATCACCCTCACGGCTTTTGCAACGCTTTGTCGATAAAAAGTCGCGAGAAAATGTTGTCGCATCGATTTTGTTAATTTGCTTAGGTGGTTTTGCGTTCGCCTGAATTCAGGTGGCTTAGCAGCCTATATCTAGCAGTGACGTCTGTTGATAATGACGATAATGATGAAAATTTCTAAGTTTAAGAGTTTGTGTGCAGGGGATAATCTCGGAAGTAATGATACGATTTTAAAAATTATTTCACTCATAGATAGTTACATTATCTCCCAGTGTTAAAAGCTTAGGACAAATTATATGAGGCGGTGACGTCGCGTGCAAAAACTAGTAAAGGATAACTGATAACTGATGTATCAATAAAATAGAACATTATAAAATACATAATTATAACATTTAAATCATCATTTTGAAGCAATTATTGGGAAAATATAACGTTCACAAAGCAATACCAATTAAGTAATACGTTACAAATGTTGCCAGCAGGTAGCGTGTCTAATTACCCGTCAAAGTGACATGTCAACACACGATCGCTGTCAGTAATTCAACTCCAATTATCCGTAACGAGGCTTTGATGGCACAATAATTAGTGACATATTTTACTGGATAATCATCACTGAACCAGGCCTAGCAGCGTGACACGTCGTCGTGTCACTCGACACTTTAGAAACGCTTTGTCGATGAAAAAGTTGCGAGAAAGCGTCGCACTTATTATGGTAAAGGCGCAGTAAATTATCATTATTGCTACTTTTAAATCAGATTCATTAGTTGAAATTATTATTTTTCTGCACAGTGATTTCAGAGGCAACTTTTCGCCGAAAGTGATTGTTCAATTTTTACAAGCGTGGTTATTACTTGTCAAAAAAGGCCATTCGATTTTGATAAAAATTGCATTGCTATCGATAAAATCACGGATAGATTGTATATTAATTTCAGTCGTATGTGGATAAGCTGTGAAAAAGTAACAAACAGACACAGACACACTTTCGCTTTATAATATTAATTTCATAGACTAAAATGCTAAATAGACTTGACTTCTGGTTGCTATCAATTTGCGTTTTCACCTCTGAACCACACCACCTTCGCTTCTTAGGGTTTCGTACCCGGGGGTACCAACCGGACTGTATTACTAAGCCTCCGCTATCCGTCCATCTGTCTAGCAGCAGGCTATATCTCATGAACTGTAATAGGTAGAGAGTCGAAGTGTATTTCTACTGCCAATATAACAACAAATTAAAAACCAAGACGGCGAATTTCAAAATGGTTGCTATACAGATGAAATAATTGTATTATATCATCTGATACGATAATACGGAACCCTCGTGTGCGAACCCGACTTGCACTTGACCGGTTTTGTGTAAACCTTTTCTAAAACAAACCAGACTCTAATTGGATATTTTGGAGCCTCCTACTCGTCAATTACACGTAGAGTTGTGTTCGTTAAAAAGGCAACACATAGCAAGGCAAATTACAGCAGTCAAGGATTTTGGCGAGAGTTGAAAAATGGGTATTCAAATAGCAAGCGATTTTATTTGAACGGAATAAATGGGAATTGTTGGAACTTTTTTCTGTACCCATTTATCTGTTTGAGCGTAATTGAAAGAGGCACAGAGTGTGAATTTCTATTACCACTATAACAATAAATAATAGAAAACCAAGATGGCGAATTTCAAAATGGCTGCAATACAGATTTAAAAAATGCCTACATAGTATCATAGTATCTATCTTGTACGGTAGTACGGAACCCTCGTGTGCGAGTCCGGTTTGTACTCGACTGGTTTTGTGTAAGCCTTTTCTGTAACAAACCAAACTCTAATTGGATATTTTGGGAGCCCCCACTCGTCAATTACACGTAGAGTTGTGTTCGTTAAAAAGGAATTACAGCAGTCAAGGATTTTGGCGAGAGTTGAAAAATGGGTATTCAAACAGGGAGCGATTTTGTTTGAATAGAATAAATGGAAATAATATTGTTGGACCTTTTTTCTGCACCCATGTATTTGTTTGAGCGTAATTGAAAGAAAATCAAATTTTCACAGAGATTGAATTTCTATTGCCATTATAACAATAAATAATAGAAAATCAAAATGGCGAATTTCAAAATAGCTGCTATACAGATAAAAAATTTATCTACATAGTGTTATACTATCTTGTACAATAGTACGGAACCCTCGTGTGTGAGTCCGGTTTGCACTTGACCGATTTTGTGTAAACCTTTTCTGTAACAAACCAAACTCTAATTGGATATTTTGGGAGCCTCTGCTCGTCAATTACACGTAAAGTTGTGTTCGTTAAAAAGGAATTACAGCAGTCAAGGATATTGCCGAGAGTTGAAAAATGGGTATTCAAATTGCAAGCGATTTTATTTGAATGGAATAAATGGGAATTGTTGGAACTTTTTTCTGTATCCATGTATTTGTTTGAGCGTACAAATATTCGTGTAACATGATTTTGTTTCGTGTGATACTGGTATCGATGCTATGCGGGCGTTGCTAAGCTAAAATGTAAAACTATTTTTTTTATCCATTATATCTGCTGAAACCTTCTAAAACTCTTAAAAATCTGTGATTGCCTAATGGTTAGGATATCCGCCTTCTAATCGGAGGTCGGGGGTTCCATCCCGGGCTTCTAACTTTTCAGAGTTATAACGTATAGTACGCGACAGGTCGAGATGGCAAAAAGGGAGGGAACGCCCCGCACACCAGCACGCGCGGGTGATGAGCGGGTGTGCAGGGTGTCCCCCCACCTCATACCCCGATTGCCATCTCGACCTATTGCGGACTATACCAGCAAGTCTGATTGCAGCCAAGCGCTAGTCTATAAATAAAAAAACAATTATTTTTAGGGTTCCGTACCTCAAAAGGAAAAACGGAACCCTTATAGGATCACTTTATTGTCTGTCTGTCTGCATGTCTGTCAAGAAACCTATAGGGTACCTAGCTACTATACCCGTTGACCTAGAATCATGGAATTTGGTAGATAGGTAGGTCTTATAGCAGACCTGACTATTCATAAGCACTTTTAAAAAGTTTACATGAATAAAAAAACATTCTATTCTATTCTATTCTATTCTAGACATTAGGAGAAAAATCTGAAAACCGTGAGTTTGTGGTTACATCAAACAAAAAGAATTAAATTGTTGTCACGAACTAGTAATTAGTATTTTCAATTTTCAAAGTAAGATAACTATATCAAGTGGGATATCATAATAATATGAAAGGGCTTCATGTGCGCATTCTAAAACAGATTTTTATTAATTTTTAGGCATAATAGTTTTTGATTTATCGTGCAAAATGTCGAAAAAATACGACTGTAATACGGAACTCTCGTTGCGCGAGCCTGTCTCGCACTTGGGCGGTTTTAGGGTTCCGTAGCCGAATGGCAAAAAACAGAACCCTTATAGATTCGTCATGTCTGTCTGTCTGGATGTATGTCACAGCCACTTTTTTCCGAAACTATACAATACAATACAATACAAACTTCTTTATTGCGAATATGGGTAAACAGTGGAGATGTTACAAAACAAAAAGGTACAGCCAAATTCTGCCTATTAGCATTCAATATGTTATGATATACCTAACAACTATAGAAGCTATACTGTTGAAACTTGGTAAGTAGATGTATTCTGTGAACCGCATTAAGATTTTTACACAAAAATAGAAAAAAAACCAATAAATTTTGGGGTTCCCCATACTTAGAACTGAAACTCAAAATTTTTTTTTTCATCAAACCCATAAGTGTGGGGTATCTATGGATAGGTCTTCAAAAATGATATTGAGGTTTCTAATATAATTTTTTTCTAAACTGAATAGTTTGCACGAGAGACACTTCCAAAGTGGTAAACGTGTGCCCCCCCTGTAACTTCTAAAATAATAAAATAATAAAATAAAATAAAAATATCTTTATTTAACAAAAACACGTTATTTTGGCGTCGGTTACTAGTGGTCTCCATACTAGGTTAAACCTGTGACGTAGAGACCATATATGATTTCCTAGTGGGTTTTACTGAGGACTAGGAAAGTTTAGCGGATTAGAATATTTTATATAATATTACTAATTACAGTTACAAAGATACAAACAAATATAATAATGATGATGATATAATAAGAGAATGATAAAACTTAAAAAAATATATGATGTACATTACCATGCAAACTTCCACCGAAAATTGGTTTGAACGAGATCTAGTAAATAGTTTTTGATTTATCGTGCAAAATGTCGATAAAATACGATTGTACTACGGACAGTGCGCGAGTCTGATTCGTACTTGGCCGGTTTTTTTTTTATTGGGGCAGTAATTTGAATAACGGTCGGTCAAAAGGCGTGAAATTGGATAGGATACTCTTTGTGGTATTGCGGCGCTATTGTCGATGGCATTACCGGCTCTTTGTGCGGAAATTAGTTTCCATCGATTATGCTTCGACGGGCATCTTATTTTTATGGTTTCTGTTTTTAATGGTTGAAAAGAATGAATGAATATTCTTTTACTGTAGGTATTAGGTACGTAGGTCTTCTTTTTCCTTAACTTATCCCACGCTACGTGGGGTCGCACAGCGTGTCTTCCTCTTCCACTCACTTCTTTTTTAGGGTTCCGTACCTCAAAAGGAAATACGGAACCCTTATAGGATCACTTCGTTGTCTGTCTGTCTGTCTGTCAAGAAACCTACAGGATACTTCCCGTTGACCTAGAATCATGAAATTTGGCAGGTAGGTAGATCTTATAGCTGACATTTGGGGAAAAATCTGAAAACCGTAAATTTAGGGTTAGATCACACAAAAAAATTAAATTGTGGTCATGAACTACTAATTAGTATTTTTAATTTTCGAAGTAAGTAACTATATCAAGTGGGGTATCATATGAAAGGTCTTCACCTGTGCATTCTAAAACAGATTTTTATTTATTTTTATGCATCATAGTTTTTGAATTATCGTGCAAAATGTCGAAAAAATACGACTGTAGTACGGAACCCTCATTGCGCGAGCCTGACTCGCACTTGGCCGGTTTTTTTAAATTCATTATGTCAATATGCAATAAGCAAGAGATTACCAACAAACCAACAAACAAACATACTTTCGCATTTATAATAAGGGTACTTTACTGATTTTAAAAAATCCCGTGGGCACTCTTTGATTTCCCGGGATAAAAAGTAGAGCCCATGTCACTCTCGAGATCTTTAACTATACCCATGCAAAAAATCAGGACGATCCGTTACTTTGGTGCGACGTGATTGGAGGACAAACCCACAAACCAAGAAACCAACAAACAAACACACTTTCGCATTTATAATATGGGCAGTGATGTACAGAATTGGACTTGTTACAGTTTTAGTATAATACACGTCTAGATATGGAATGGATGGATAGTATCATCATCATCATGATCAACTCATCGCCGGCTCACTGCAGAGCACGGGTCTCCTCTCAGAGTGAGAAGGGTTTTTGGCCATAGTCTACCACGCTGGCCATGTGCGGATTGGTAGACTTCACACACCTTTAAAAACATTATGGAGAACTCTCAGGCATGCAGGTTTCCTCACGATGTTTGTTATCCTTCACCGGTAAAGCAAGTGATATTTAATTACTTAAAACGCACATAACTCCGAAAAGTCAGAGGTGCGTGCCCGGGATCGAACCCCCGACCTCCTATTAGAAGGCGAACGTCCTAACCACTAGGCTATCACAGCTTATGGATGGATAGTATGGATTTATATTTAAAGTTCCTACTCCCTACTTTGTTTACAGATTCGATGAACTTAAGTGAAACGGACACACAAAGGGCCGAGTTGTAGATGGTGGAGTCAATATGCAACAAGCAAGAGATTCAATAGCCCGTGGACTATTCCGCTCCATTAGGCGGAAACGTTCGAGCCCTTTCAAGTTGCACCCTAACCGACCGACTGGATTTCTCAAGACTAAGAGATCTGAGCTAACGTCTGCCTGTGTAGGAATAGAAACAAATGGTCTCATTAACACGGGTTTATTACTAACTAGTTGATGCCCGCGACTTTGTACGCGTGGATTTAGGTTATAAAATCCCGTGGGAAATCTTTGATTTTCCGAGATGAAAAATAGCCTATGTCACTCTCCAGGTCTTAAACTATAGCCATGTAAAAATCACGTCGATGCGTTGCTCCGTTGCGACGTGATTAAAGGACAAACCAACAAACAAACACAATCGCATTTATAATAAGGGTAGTGACTAGATTATGCCCGCGACTTCGTCTGCGTGGACTTCACAGATTTCAAACTTTTATAGCCCCTGAGGTGTGGAATTTTTAAAAATCCTTTCTTAGCAGATGTCTAGGTCATATTATAGCTATCTGCATGGCAAATTTCAGCCCAACCCGTGGTTTGAGCTGTGCGTTGGTGATCAGTCAGTCAGTTAGTCACCTTTTCCTTTTATACACGCATATTTAGAAGACGATAGAGAATGTTAATTAATATGCATGTGGAAAGAAAAAAGAGGAGAGGACAAACAAAGAAAAGGTGGATGGATTGCGTGAAAGAGGATATGCGTGTAAAAGGGGTGGATAAAACGTTGATGAATGACAGAAGTGAGTGGAAGAAGGAGACATGTTGTGCCGATCCCACATAGCGTGGGATAAGGTAGAGAAGAAGAAGATGGTGAAATAGAGAAATGCGATGCTGAAGAAAAAGAGATATAAAGTTCGGAAGTTCTTATTACTAAAACCGATAGTCAAATAAAATTAAACGAATACCTAGGTGTAGTTTCATTTAATTTTATTACTACAGTACAAATCTGAAAACTAAATTTAAACATTGATATCGATCTGCGCAGACACAAGACGGTCTTGAAAATAGAACGACCGAATATAATTGCTGTCAAAATATAGAGAAAATTATAAAAGTGTAGGTTAAAAAAGAAACGCAATTTCCACAAAAACCAATTCACCAATTTTGATTTTTTTCAGTAACGTAACTTACATGCTTTTAGGAAGGTTTTAGTATAACTTTAAACTATCATTCTTATGCAAGAAGCTATAGTCAAAGTTAAAGTCAAATAATTTATTCAAAATAGGTAATAAATTATACTTTTTGACTGTCGGTTGTTGGATTTGTAAGAAGATTATTATAGTGATGATAATTGATTACGTGAACTTAAAACTAAAGCTACGAGCGTTCCAAACGCGCCCAGGTCTGAGATGTGCTCTGTGAGTATGTCTTTTATATGCATAAATGTACATTGATTGCGAATTTCTGTAAACCCTACAAAGCTTCATATTAAATTTTTATTTTATTTTTAAACACCATGAAATAGAAACGACAAAACCTGCGCAATACTATTCAGCAATTTTGAAAGTGGCTCACTTTAAAAAAGCTTTTAAACTTTGTGGGGACATATTTTTTGAATTATGTTTTTAAAAAGAATTAAAAAAAATATGTATTTCATTTTTCAACGCATTGAACACAATTAATTCTTAAAATGTTAATTTAATAATAATCAGAATATAGTTCCTTTTGCGGACTAACTTGAACTATTATGAACCATTCTTAAAATTATAAATCTATGAAGTAGTCGGTCTAAAGTCTGCACCAGCTGTAAAACAAACTTCTCGGCAACTAATTAACTGACTCTATTTGAACGAAAGTCACAATTAATTGCGGTTTTGTCTCGTTAAACACTCGCTATCAGCCACTCCGTTTGCACGATCAATAATTCATTTGTTGCCTGTAAAAATCACTACCCATATTTCACTACCCAAAACGACTATAAATGCAAAACGAATGCAAATTGTTTGTTTGTTGGTTCATTGGTTTGTCCTTCAGTCACGTCGCAACAAAGCCACGGATCTATGTGATTTTTTCCAGACCAGCGGGGTGATTCGCTAACTCAGTGTCTAACAGTGAATGACAGCCACTGAGCTCATTTGACATTAGTTGTTTTTACATTGGAGCGTCATTGAATGCTAGTAAAATAACTTTTCGTAGAAAACCTTCAATGGATTAAAAATAAATGTCAAATGAGCTCGGTACCTATCATTCAGAGTTAGACACTATGTTAGCGAATCAGTAGGCAGGAAAGTGACATAGGCTACTTTTTATTTCGAAAAATCAAAAGAGTTCCCACGGTATTTTTAAAACCTAAATCCACGCGGACGAAGTCGCGAGCATAAGCTAGTTATCTTGTACACTAAGAAATTGTTGTAATGAAGCTTCGTTTCCGAATAAAACAACCAATTAGAATTTTCGTCACTACCACCAAAATGAACAAAATTATCAAAAGCCCGGCACTAATGAGAACAGTAATCTCCCGAACCCTCTCATTAACAACAAAATAGACCAATTTCCCTTATTAAGGCATTAACTTTACTCATTGTATTCTACTTAAATTCCTGTTTTCGCCCAGTTAAGTAAATTAACAGCCTATGTAAATTATATCATAAAAACTCACATCACATCAAGAAGCGTTGCAGTAGATATATCTTCTAAATATATAAAAGGAAAAGGTGACTAACTAACTGACTGACTGACTGGCTGACTGATCTATCAATGCACAGCTCAAACTACTGGACGGGTCGGGCTGAAATTTGGCATCCAGATAGCCATTATGATATAGGCATCCGCTAAGAAAGGATTTTTGAAAATTCAACACCTAAGTGGCTGAAATAGAGGTTTGAAATTTGTGTGGTGCAGGCGAACGAAGTCGCGAGCAAAAGCTAGTTAAGAATATATAAAAACTCTGGAGTGAGCTGACTACTGACCTACCTCGCCTGACGCAACGATAAAATTAGTAGAACAGATCGCAGTCGCAGGGAGCCGCTGGATTCAGGCGGCGCCAGACCGTGGTGTATGGAAGTCCCTACAAGAGACCTATTGGTTTATTGGTTTGTCCTTCAATGACGTCGCAACGTAGCAACGGAACGACGTGATTTTTGCATGGATATAGTTTAAGACCTGGAGAGTGACATAGGCTACTTTTTATCCTGGAAAATCAAAGAGTTCAAGATTTTCAAAACCTAAATCCACTCGTACGAAGTCGGCTATTAGAACAATAAATCCAATATAAAAGAAAGGTGTAAAACCATCCACAGAAGAGAAGCATTGTGTCGAAGCAGTATTGTTTTATTAGCAGTGTTGTTCAGTGCAGACTCTACCGGACGCGCGGCTAATTGAAACCGCACCGCGCCGCACAGAGCACCGCACCGCGCCGCACAGAGCACCGCACCGCGCCGCACAGAGCACCGCACCGCGCCGCACAGAGCACCGCACAGCTTCAATTCCTATCTCGCCTCTAAGTAACGAGCTTAGAGCATTCATTGTATACGATGCTTTATAATATCTGTTATCACTATCCCCCTTTATGAATGCGAAAGTGTGTTTGTTTGCTTGTTGGTTTATTGGTTTGTTGATTTGTCCTTCAATCGATATATTTGGGTATATTTTAATTATGGGCATGGGTATATTTTAAGAAAAAGTCTACAAGAAAGTAATCTACAGAGGAGTAATTTGCAAGCGAGTATTTTACCTACGAATAGTTGAAGATAAATATCATAAGCTGTACGTACTAACATAGTTCTTAAGTTTTTAAATATTGTGTACTTATTTACTAACACCACATGGGCCACGGCCTGAAATAAAGAAATTTATACCTGGAGATACCTATTAAATATAGACCTGGAGAGTGACAAACTACTTTTATCTCGGAAAATCAAAGAGTTCCCACGGGATTTTCAAAACCTAAATCGTAATTTATGCAAAATAGGTAATAAATTACACTTTTTGATAATCTGTTGTTGGATCTGTAAGATGATATAGTGGTGATAATTTTTACGCGTAAAACTAAAGCTACGAGGGTTCCAAACGCGCTCAGGTCTTAAGCCCACAAGAAACTTAGCCGGGTATAACAAACCCGGTTTCAGAAGTGAAATAAAAAATGATAATCTTTGCAAAACTAAGAGTATTGTACCAAGCGCACAGGAACAGTTTACAGCTAATTCCCGAAACCCAATAAGCGTCTGACTCCGATAAGCTAAATAATCTCCTTGGAATAATACAGATATATAGTCCCATTTAGAATACCAGTTAGATACTTGTATAAGAAACCAGGTTTTTTAAGTGAAATAAATAAACCGGCCAAGTGTGAGGCAGACTCGCGCACTAAGGGATCCGTACTACAATCATATTTTATCGACATTTTGCACGATAAACCAAACACTATTATAATTACCCAAAAATATAAGAATCCGTCTTAGAATGTACAAGTAAAGCCCTTTCATAATATGATACCCCACTTGGTATAGCAATCTTACTTTGAAAGTCGAAAATAGCAATATTTGTTCATGAACACATCTTAACTTTTTTCTTGTGATGTAACCACAAATTTACGGTTTTCAGATTTTTCCCTAATGTCTGCTAGAAGACACATCTATTTGCCAAATTTCATGAGGTCAACGGGAAGTACCCTGTAGGTTTCTATACCCTCATATATCGACAGAGAGACGTCTGTCTGTCTGTCCATATACCTACAGTGAGACAATAAAGTGATCCTATAAGGGTTCTGTTTTTCCTTTTGAGGTACGCAACTCTAATAAAAAAGAATACCTAACTTCTGCAAAACGAGGAATATTGTACCAAGCGTATAGAGCAACGGTTTACAGCTAATTCCCGAAACCCAATAAGCGTTTGACTTCAACGCTTCCTCGGCACCTTCACCGCAATCGATATCAATTCCACTGCCTTGTATATTGCACGAAATGCCGTGCGATTTCTATTCTTTACTAGAGCTATAAATTTCGTTCAGTACCTACGTATCTTCTTTATCTATCTACTAGTTGATGCCTAGCTGAACTCTTTGATGTTCCGAGATAAAAAGTAGCCTATTTCACTCTCCAGGTCTTTAAATATTCATTTTCATCATCATCATCAACCATCATACATCATAGACGTCCACTGCTGGACATAGGTCTCTTGTAAAGACTTCCACACTGCGACTCGTCTGATGTCGTCCGTCCAACGTGGGGCGTCTTCCAACGCTGCGTCTTCCGGTGCGAGGTCGCCATTCCAGCACCTTGGGACCCCAACGTCTATCGGTTGTACGAACTATGCGCCCTTTAACTATTACCATGTAAAAAATCACGCCGATTGGTTGCTCCTTTGCGGCGTGATTGAAGGACAGCCCAATAAACCAACAAACAAACACACATTCGCATTTATGTAGTGATACATCTAAATATAGGTAGATGCTTCCGACTATCCGAAAGTACTTGTAAAAGTTTATTCGAATAAAAAAGATTTTTATTTTATTTTATTTTATAAAACGAAAAGGTGACTGACTGATTTATCAACGCACAGCTCAAACTACTGGACGGATCGAGCTGAAAGGATTTTTGAAAAATCATACCTAAATGTCGATTTTCAGGTCTCTAATTTCAGACTTTCATAAAACCTTCGACCCCCCTTTCGCACCCTTAGGGGGGGAATTTTTCAAAACCGTTTCTTCCAAATTTCAAGTTTATAGAAGTTTATTAGTCTTTATAGAAATTAGGACATCCATAGGAGAACTAGAGTAACCGACATAGCTCAACGAGTTGGCAATGGGCAGGGCACATAGTTCGTACATCCGATAGACGTTGGGGTCCCAAGGTGCTGGAATGGCGACCTCGCACCGCAAGACGCAGCGTTGGAAGACCCCCCACTAGGTGGACGGACGACATCAGACGAGTCGCGGGGAGCCGCTGGATCCAGGCGGCGCAAGACCGTGGCGTGTGGAAGTCCCTACAAGAGACCTATGTCCAGCCGTGGACGTCTATTGGTTGATGATGATGATGATGCTTTATAGTTCCTGATATTTCGTGATTAGTCAGTCAGTGAGTGAGTGGTATTTCGCTTTTGTATATTTAGATACAACCCGTGCGAAGCTGGCGCGGGTCGCTACTATTCTATAAACTAAGTCCAAAAGTAATTTATCAATCCACAACTTAGCACAGCCTCGTCTTAAGAAAAAGTAAGCTGGAGAAAATTTTCTATCAGGTTCGAATGAAAGTTTAATTGAATCTCTTTATACCACTAGAGTAGTAGAGATGCCCAAGAGGCTAAATAGAGATTTACTCAAGCGTCGTGGGGACCTATTGGATCGTGAAGATTAGGTGCTAAAAAAAAGGTTATATGACGTAACCCCTTTCACTGGTAGAGCGCGTATACAGGTTTTCAAAAATGTACAAAAAATATATTCACAAAGAAATACTCGAACGCTTTAGATATTAATAGTACATACCTAATGCGCCCCATGTGTTTTTTATCGCAAAATTATTTATCTGCCGATTTGCATGGTGGGGGTGGTCGTACGAAGGTGTAGAAGGGGGCGCTCCATCTAAGGCTACATTATCACTTCCCACCAGGTCTTATTGCTGCCAAGCGTGAGTCTATAAATTTAAAAAAAAGAGTAGAGAAAAGAAAATAGTCCCAAATAGCTTCTATTCAAAAAACTGACGATTTGGACGCAAACAACAGTCATGGCCAATTTTAGAAACTTTGTGACTCTCCCATTTCCTTATGTCACGCTCAAATTGTCAGATCAATGAAATGCACATTTTTCGGCATCTAATTAACTTACCTTGTCTTAATCTGGCGCGCTCGAGTAAATCCCAAAATCCCTTCTTGGGCTCCCCTACCAGAGGAAGTTGCGGTCGGGATCGAAGCAGGATTCAGGTCTTGCAATATTGTACCGATAATAGGACACCTTGTTAGTGAAGTAAAGTTAGTGCCTAGATGGTTTATGTGGGCTTATCTAGATTTTATTATTATTATTATCTGAATATACAGAAGGCAAAAGTGACTGACTGACTGATCTATCGACGCACAGCCAAAACTACAGAACCAATAAAACTTAAATTTGGCATGCAGATAGCTATTATAACGTAGACGCAAGAAAGAATTTTTGAAAATTAAATCTGTAAGAGGATAAAATAGAGGTTTGAAATTTGTGTAGTCCAAGATAAGCTAGTATATCAGTACCCTTATTATAAATGCGAAAGTGTGCTTGTTTGTTGGTTTGTCCTTCAATCACGTCGTACCGGTGCAACGGATTAACGTGATTTTTTTCAGGGGTAGGTAATTAGGTATAGATAAAGACCTAGAGAGTGACATAGGCTACTTTTTATGCCGGAAAATCAAAGAGTTCCCACGGGATTTTTAAAACCTTATTCCACGCAGACGAAGTCGCGGGCATCAGCTAGTATTCAAATATATTGCAATATTATTTTATTGCTGTGATAGCCTAGTAGTTAAGACGTCCGCCTTCCAATCGGAGGTCGGGGGTCCGATTCCGGGCACGCACCTCTAACATTTCGGAGTTATGCGCGTTTTAAAACATTATGGAGAACTCTCAGGTACGCAGGTTCTTCACGATGTTTTGCTTGTGGTTAATTAACAAACATAATACTTAATAACAGCTTTTTCTCGTCCTTTTGTTGATTTATATTCCTAAAGACTTAGGAACAATTTTCTGAGAAATTCTAGATCATTATTTTAGTTAAGTATTATAATTAATAGCTGTCTTATATTTCTTCAATTTCCACGAAAATTCTCAGCCTAAAGATATTTTTGGGTTCTACGAATTGATTCCTTTTTATTATCTTGAAAAACTGATTTTATGAAAGGTAATTGATCTTTCAAAAAAGCAGTGAGAGCCTAGTGGATAAAACGTTCACCTTCTTTTCGAAAGGTCGGAGCGGAGATTCGATTCCGTCTTCGAACTTTTCAGAGTTATTTGCATTTTCAGCAATTAATTATATCACTTGACTAGTTTATGCCCGTGACATCGTCCGCGTGGAAAACACAAATTCCGAACCCCTATTTTACCCCCTTAGGGGTTGAATTTTCAAAAATCCTTTCTTAGTGGATGTCTACGTCATAATAGCTATCTAGGTACATGCTAAATTTCAGACCGATCCGTCTAATAGTTTAAGCTGTGCGTTGATAGATCAGTCAGTCAGTCAGTCAGTCAGTCACCTTTTCGTTTTATATATTTAGATTTAACGGTGAAGGAAATCATCATCAGTTTATAGAGAGTTCTCCATAATCTTTTAAAACGCACATAGCTCCGAAAAGTTACAGGTACAGCCCGGGATCGAACCCCCGACCTCCAGATTAGAAGGCGGACGTTCTAACCACTAGGCTATAACAGCAATAAAATAATATTGCAATATATTTGAATATAACAGTGTTGCCACTGCGTATGAAGTCGTCAAAAAGGTTTATTTCTAAAATCTGGGCCGCGTCAGGCCAAGCATTCGAGTAAATCCTCAAAATTCATTATAATTCGTATTCTAAGTCCATCCTTTACCCGGAATAAATTAAAATGATTTAGTACGAGAGTTGTAAGTCCAGCTGTTTCTTGGCCAAAACCCGTTGGTTTCTCGTGTCTGGTTACATTGGTCATTGCCATTGATATAAAAAACCAAGATTCACCTACCTACTCTTCTACAAACTATTTTTTTATCAATGAAAATGGCGAGCAAACCAGCAGGCCTGATGTTCAGTGATTACCGCCACTCATGAACATTTGCAGTGCCAGAGAAACTACCAATGCGTTGCCGGCCTTTCAGGAATTTCTTGGTCCGCCCGCCGCAGCACAACACCGCTGAAGGGAGGTTTCTTAGATATGCTTTTCTTTTTCTTGAAATCATCGCCCCATTACCAATTATATCTACTGTCACTGTCTAACGATTATTTTTCACTCATTTACTACGCTATGATCAAATACCTAAATAACTAAGTAGGTACCTACCTACATAAAATATTATTATTATTTAATGAAAAAACTGGGTTTTTGTATTAAAAAATACCCGAGTACGGAACCCTCGGTGTCTAGTGAATTACTAATGTTTCTCACACTTTGGAGTCCACGATTTTTCCAATTTTTTCACAAACATTTTATATTTTTTAAGTTTAACTCGATGTTTCTGTAGTAAATACTACTGAGGGCAAAACATTCTGCCGAGGTACAACCACTAAAATTTCAGCGCATATCTAAATATATAAAAGGAAAAGGTGACTGACTGACTGATCTATCAACGCACAGCTCGAACTACTGGACGGATCGGGCTGGCATGCAGATAGCTATTGTGACGTAAACACCTGCTAAGAAAGGAGTTTTGAAAATTCAACCCCTAACAGCCCTTTCACACTGCGTCTATATGCTCAGTAGCATAAAACTGGACTGCCGTGTGAAAGGGGCGTAAGGGGGTGAAATACGGGTTTGAAATTTGTGTAGTCCACGCGGACGAAGTCGCGAGCATAAGCTAAGATTCAGATAAAGCAAAGCCATACGAAGCTGCCGTGACTTAATGTGGACCCTGCTATTGGCCCCGATTCTCTAGTCTCTCTCTAAACTAAATTTAGAGTATCTGCATCCTTTTCTTTTTACTAATGCTAAAAAAGGAACGGAACATGACTTTCACATTTAAAGACTCGAAATTTTAGTGCACAATACAAATTTAAACAGTAGGTTCGCGAGTGCGTGCTAAAGTCACGGGTTTTACCATCTAAAAATTAAATTTAGAAATGTCAAACTGCTTCTGTCCCTTTCATATTACAATAGTAAGAAGAGGGTGCGAAAGTGCGGTTAAAGTTTCTAAGCACAACCTAATTTTAGAGTATTCGCACCCTCTTCTTACTATTGTAATATGAAAGGGACAGAAGCAGTTTGACATTTCTAAATTTAATTTTTAGATGGTAAAACCCGTGATTTTAGCACGCACTCGCGAACCTACTGTTTAAATTTGTATTGTGCACTAAAATTTAGAGTCTTTAAATGTGAAAGTCATGTTCCGTTCCTTGTCAACCCTCCTTTGTCAACTCCATGTCCGCCATCTTGGATTTCAGAATAAATGCCATCATCAAATTCAGCACCCTCGAAAACCCTGAAAACGACACCCATGTCAATTTTTTGAAAAATTTTTGATACCTTGTGTCACAGTGTTACACACGGGGTGTGACTCAACGGGAATAACCCTTCCCACACACTAGATTACAACATGGGGTTATGCAAAGGGCGAACTAACGAGAAACGAATCGAACTCACGCGGGCGTTTTGGTTGTGACTTTGTGTCATTTCCGTCGTTTTGTTTGTGCAAGTCTTTACTACAAGAAACCCGAAAATTCCTTCGAAGGAGCTGATATTAATATTCCAGCACACCAAAGGCTTTGTGTTGATAAGACTACATTTGCATACCCAACATCGGATTGCAACGGTCCCTACCATGTTCCACCGATTACCGACTCAATTAGAGATGGACCACTTCATAGATAGCATGTGAAAAATCATGTGAAAAGCTTTTTCATATGAATCACCGTACTAAAAAATCACGAAACAATATCTTTAAAAAATTTGAAAATTATTTAATTAATCTTTTTGGTCACGCACCCGGTTATCAACCCAAGCTAAAGAGCACGCGAACGAGAACATTCGCATCGATGCGTATTAAAAAGAGTTTTCTTAATGTAGCAAACGTTCTTTTGGTATAGTTTCACGGAAAGCGTAAGTGTGAAAATTAACTTTCCGTGAAAAGCGTCCTGCGAGATATCATGGCTATTATTTTTGATCATAATTCCTAATTAAATTAATTTAGCAAACGATTGTTAGTGCAATAAAGAAATCAAACTTTATTTATTTGATGTAGGAAAACTAGTATCTCTTATATCTGTGACATCTGAAATGAGTTTTTTAACCATTTCAGTTAGTCGTAAGTTAACTTAATGTGTCAAATGTATTATATTATGTATGCTTTATAATGTAACTTTTATGTTATTGTAATTTCTTATGTGTATATGGGTTTTTTTTATACCTGACAAAAAAAAATATGCTAAGTACGTCTATATCTCTACCACTGGTTTGGAATGCAGATTCTAAACCTTCAAGAAACTCAGTGTAAAAATTGAAGAATCACATTCCGTGAAATAGCACATGTGAAATCACTGTGAAGAAAAATAACAATTTCACCAAATGAAAATGATTTCAAATTAACAATCATGCCCATCACTAGACTGAATGCTAAGTGGAATTTTGGTTATGAGGAAAATTAGTACTTAGTAGTTGCCTACTATGAAGTTAGAACTGTTTAATATTCTTGAGACAGCTTAGATTTCCCAAATGGATTTCCGGTCTAGTATTTATGCCACTTTAGGCTATTTCGCCAGAAATTGCCATGACGTGGTCGAATTTGAATATTGATCATTGCGGAGTACTTTCAGATGATTTTTATAAATAAAAAAACCAGCCAACTGCGAGTCAGGCTCGCGCAACGATGGTTCCGTACTACAGTCGTATTTTTTCGACATTTTGCACGATAATTTAAAACCTATGATGTGTAAAAATACATAAAAATCTATTTTAGAATGCACAGGTGAAGACCTTTCATATGATACCCCACTTGATAATAGTTATCTTAATTTGAAAATTGAAAATACTAATTATTAGTTCATGACAACAATTTTTTTTTTGTGTGATGTAACCACAAATTTACGGTTTTCAGATTTTTCTCCGAATGTCAGCTATAAGACCTACCAAAGAGAACTAAAAAAGAGCAGCATAAGATATCAGCAAACCATTACACATGCACAAAAAGGTCCTCCACTTGGAAACTCGATGAGGATCAAAAGAAAACTTTAAATAAGTTTACGAGTTTTAATGGCGTCTCCGAGAAATAGTTCTTTATACTTGTAGTTGTAAATAGGATCGGGATGCCTAATTTGATATTGGAAGTTACTTTAACATTTGAATCTTTCTTAATACCTATTGTTAAAATTATTTGAGTAGGCTTTTAGATTTAAAAAGGGATAGACAATGCATTAAAAAACTTAACTCTAAATGAAAACAAAAATAAATTAAATCTGAAACCTCCTCGAGACCACGGTAGCGAGGCATTGTGCCCAAGATGCTGGCAGCATTACCCCTTTGGATGGCCAAACTAATTCTTTGACCAAGGTAGCTGCAAGCCTCAGGTCCTCGGTTGACTCGATAACCCTTTTCGAAATTTTCTTTCGAAATAATATATTGTTTAAACATTTATTTCATACGAAATCGTGTGAGTAATTTTATTTTAAGGCTGGGTTCAGATAGTTTCAGTGGATCCAATTGCAGTTTTTTTAGAGTTCCGTGCCTCAAAAGGAAAAAGGAATCCTTAAAGGATCACTTTGTTGTCTATCTGTCCGTCTGCAAAAGTAAAGGAATACCTAAATCAGAAAATCGTGAATTTGTGATTATAATATCACAAAAAAATGTGAACACATTTTAATAATAATAACAGCGCCATCTATATGTGATTAAATTTTAATTTATCAAATCACATATAGATGGCGCTGTTGTAATTATCTTACAGTATTGCACATAACATGTTAAAATATATTCTTGTACATTAGTACGAAACCCGTCGTTTATTTATTTATTTATTTTATAGTCTAGTGCATGGCTGTAATCAGACCTGGTGGCAAGTGTCGCTGCAGAGTGTAGCCTAAGATGGAGCACGCTTGTCTAGAAGATGCCTTCACTGTTGACTTGAAGGTACCTACCCATATTAAAAGTGGGGGGGCGGAAACTGATCCATATCCTATTATTACAGCACTACAATGCAGTTAGTATAAGCTACGGAACCCTAAAAAACATCTTTACTTAAAATATTTTTACCTTTAAGTATAATTATGATGTAGTAGCTGTAGTTAGTTAAATTAGTTTTAAGTTTTATTGTAGTGTTTATACTGATGTAGTGATCAAATAAAAAAAATCTTTCTTTCTTTCTTTCTTTCTTTCTTTTGCTACTGGAACAATGTAAATTGGCCTTAATGAAAATTGGCAGAAATGAAATAGAAAACCCAACAATTTACTATAACAATAAATAAAATGGATGTGACACAAGAAATAAGTGGACCTGTCACAACTTACCCGCTTTGCTCTTCAGGACAGTCTCATCAGAAATCTATTTCCGATGTCGATAGAAATTCTATTGGATGTACAACAAATTAAAGATATTACTATATAGAATTTTCTGAAGAAACTCTTTGAAAAACTTCCGTGTTTTTTCCTCTTTACACATTCTTAAACACGAACTAATCTGCTGGATACCTACCTAACCATATTAATATTATATTATATGCTGCATATATTATGCACACTCCACCAAGCAAACACACTTTCGCATATAAGTAATATGCGAAAGTGTGTTTGCTTGTCTTTCAATCACACCGCAATCGACGTGATTTTTTGCATAGGTAGGTATACTTAGTTAAAGACTTGGAAAATGACATAGGCTATACTTTTTATCTCAAAAAATCGAAGACTTCCCGTGGGATTTTAGGTTTTAGAATCTCATTTAGTTACACGTTCCAAGTTTAGTGACCCATACGAGGTACACGAACTGTGAATCTGATTAGTATTTCTCTAATCAATTTAAATTCAATTAAATCACAATCAACATCAATGAGCGTTTGATCTTCATACCAATGGAGCGACAAAGGGAAGGTAAAGTGGAGTCAAGTTACATTTGTATTTACAATTCAGATTCAATATGACGTGTTATGCGTACAAAATGGCTTCTCACGCGCCATTTTAAGTGTATGTATCAAATTGTATAAATGGCCAAGTTATAATAAATAGGCAGTAGTCCGACCGCCGACGATGGACGAGAAACAAGTAGAACTAGAAACTATAAACGAGTTGGCGATCAGCGGGAAGCGAGTATGTAGTTTCGATAGTTTTGGCGCCGGGCTATAAGCGAGTGTGCTAGTGCGACGAGCGATTACTCGCGCCATTCGCCCGCGGTCGCTCAGAGTCAGTCCTGTGCAAACCTGCGCGCGCGTTACACGTGTTTGCAACACAACAACGAGCGAGCATCGCTGAACGAATAACGCTGAGCGAGTTTATTTTTGAAAGCTCGTCGCTCAGCGACAAAACTAGTAAAGCGAGTCGTCGCCGGCAGTGTGAACAATCAGAGAGCAACTTTTGATATTATATGCATCTCTTTCGTTTAACACGGAATGTACATTTATTGTGCGTTTCTTGAGAGAGCAAATCGCCGATTGTTAGTCGTTTTCTCGCCGGGCGGCGGTCGGACCACTGCCTTAAAACTGTGATGGAACCGACAATTCTTTTTTCGAAGCAGCCCCCTAATTGTGTAAGAATAACCATTTCATGGCTATCGCAATCGTCAAGAAATTCTGCCCTTTGATTGGTTTATTCGCTGTTTACATTTTTTCACAGCCAATCAAAGGGCAGAATTCTTGACGATTGCGATAGCCATGAAATGGTTATTCTTACACAATCAGGGGGCTGGTTGTGTTTTTAATAATGCTTTCATTGTGATTTATGATCGTCGGAGCCGCGGCCGCGTCATTTTTCTTTCACAGATATTTTTTATGATTTCATGTGAGTTCACTCGGGTCTATAATGAGAATAACCACTGATATTGTTTTCCTGTTTTAATATATTATTCCTGTATAATTTCTGGTGTGCATTGATGAAATTGGCCTGTTTCAGAACGTCAAAACTTGAATAAACACTTGAAAACCGCAGCTATTACACAGTGGCGTGCACAGGAGTTCAAGCCAGGGTATGCATTTTAAATTAAATTATTATTATTTATTGATCAAACAGAGGTATAATTATACATACTTTACTTACAAGAACTAATACATACTTATACATAATAACAAAACCAATTTGTAAAGTAGGTAGGTATACAGAAAAATCGCATTGATTTATTACAATGAGGGTAAGCAGTGCGTTTATGCCTGTATGAGCTGCACGCCACTGCTATTACGCATCATCATCATCATGAACAACTAGCAGGAAAGCAACTACCTATAGTATAGGATCCCGATATAGACCGACCTTCACCGAGCTGGTTAATGGATGAAACGTATATTCAATTTAATAATTATGTCAATAAATATATTGCATATGGGTTGCCTAAAAAGTTCAGTCCAGGATGATTAATGAATAACATGATTTTTTTTTAATCATTTCACAAATTCCATACCAATCGAAAGTATGAAGCCCATAGAATATGCAAACGTTAGGTTACTCAAATAACATTTATTTTCATTTAACTTTTATACATTTACGCGGTGCAAGTTACTAGTATCGATTTACCTGTTTATTATACCTGCCTACCCGGGGAAAAAATAACGTTTGCATACCTATTCTAAGGCTGCATACCTACTTTAGATTGGTATGGAATTTGTTAATTAAACAAACCGGTGAAATGATATGGCAACCCATATGCAATATATTTATTGACATACTAGCTTATGCTCGCGACTTCGTCCGCGTGGACTACACAAATTTCAAACCCCTTTTTCACCCCCTTAGGGTTGAATTTTCAAAAATCCTTTCTTAGCGGATGCCTACGTCATAATAGCTATCTGCATGCCAAATTTCAGCCCGATCCGTCCATTGGTTTGAGCTGTGCGTTGATAGATCAGTCAGTCAGTCAGTCACCTTTTCCTTTTATATATTAAAGATTTAATATGTCAATAAATATATTGCATATGGGTTGCCTAAAAAATTTCAGTCCAGGATTTATGATTAATAATTAATGATTTAAGTTGAAAAAAAATTTTTTTTAATCATTATCAGACATATTAAATTGAATATAAAATACGTTTCATCTATTAACCAGCTCGGTGAAGGTCGTCTTATATCGGGATCTTAGACCACTAGGTATACCAACATTACAAAGCAACACATATTACCAACATCTTGCTAAGACACAAACGAAATTATCCCTACGTGTCACTTTGATTTACGATACTTTGATGTACGGCTAAA
The DNA here is from genome assembly GCF_902806685.2 of Maniola hyperantus. Taxonomy (NCBI): domain Eukaryota; kingdom Metazoa; phylum Arthropoda; class Insecta; order Lepidoptera; family Nymphalidae; genus Maniola; species Maniola hyperantus. The sequence goes on from NC_048539.1 coordinate 852,624, forward strand.
TTTAATTAATTATAGTATATATCACAAATTTTGATATAATAGGTATGTAGCATTATCTGTATCTAATAATAAAATATCTACTATCACACTGAAAGTCTTTGTATATCCTTAATAGGAAAAGTTAACTGACTGACTGATCTATCAACGCATAGCTCAAACTACTGGACTAGTCGGGCTGAAATATGGCATGCAGATAGCTATTATGACGTAGGCATCCGCTAAGAAAGGATTTTTGAAAATTCACTACCTTACAGCGATCACGCACTCATCCGATCCGAATCCGTGAAACTGTTACGTCCATCCAAAAAAACCCTTTGATCCAATGCTCCGTTGCGGCGTGATTGAAGGACAAACCAACAAACAGACACACTTTCGCCTTTATAGGTAACTAGATGATGCCCGCGACTTCGTCCGCGTGGATTTAGGGTTTTTAAAAATCCCGTGGAACTCTTAATTTTCGGGATAAAAAGTAGCCTATATGTCCTTTCCCGGGATGTAAGTTAACTTCTGTGCCAAATTTTATCGAAATCGGTTTAACTGTTGGGCCGTGAAAAGCTAGCAGACAGACAGACACACTTTCGCATTTATAATATTAGTATGTACAAGCTTATGCTCGCGACTTCGTCCGCGTGGACTACATAAATTTCGAACCCCTATTTCACCCCCTTAGGGGCTGACTTTTTAAAAACCCTTTCTTAGCGTATGCCTACGTCGTAATTGCTATCTGCATGCCAAATATCAGCCTGATCCGTCCAGTAGTTTGAGCTCTGCCTTGATAGATCAGTCAGTCAGTCAGTCACCTTTTCCTTTTATAATCAGTAGAAGATTTATCGTTTGTAATGAAGAGAAACGTTGCGTGACATGACTCCATTATAATAAGTAGGTAGGTAATAAAACTTCAAAGAAATTTCACGAGTCAATTTACTGAAGAGTGTTCTTCGATCGACTTAATAATAAATTGTTTCCTTTCGCTTAATATATCAGATGTTTTCATAATAACAGCTGTCTTGTAAAAATATTCATTATGGCCGATTTACATTGTTCCAGTAGCAAGCCCAGTGCATTTTTATTAATAACTAGCTGCCCCGGCGAACTTCGTACCGCCTAACAGTCGATTCTTTTTCAGGCAATTTTTAAATTTTTCTCTCCGTAAGAACCATCCTCGTACTTCAAGGAATATTATAAAAAAGAATTAGCGAAATCGGTTCAGCTGTTCTCGAGATTTGCGATCAGCAACACCTGTAGGTTTCTTGACAGACAGAGAGACAACAAAGTGATCCTATAAGTGTTCCGTTTTTCCTTTTGAGGTACGGAACCCTAAAAACCTGGCGTATGCTTTGGTACAGTGCGACAAGGCTATCTTGGCACTTGAATGACATTGACAGAGGGGCGCTGTTGGAGAACAAAGGCTTAGAATATTCAAACAAGAACAAAGGGGATACATAGACGGCAACGTTAGTTCCGATTTTCGCCACGCGCCAAGTTACACTTGTCGCACTGTATCCGCTAGTCTAAATATATAAAAGGAAAAGGTGACTGACTGACTGACTGACTGATCTATCAACGCACAGCTCAAACTACTCGTACTGGACGGATATTTGGCATGCAGATAGCTACTATGACGTACGCATCCGCCAAGAAAGGATTTTTGAAAATTCAATTCCTAAGGGGGTGAAATAGGGGTTTGAGATTTGTGTAGCCCACGCGGACTAAGTCGCGAGCATAAGCTAGTATAATGTAAACAGGTAAGTTACATAATATTGTACAAGTCATAAAATAAAACGAAACATTTACGGATGTTCTGTGAGACAGCGCCATTACAACGAGCCATAAAACTTCAAAGAAAGCCATGATTCAAATTGACGACTCAATTTGCTGATGAGCATTTTCCCATAAGACTCCTAAATTAAGTGTACAAAATGTATTACATTTTTTTACGACGGTTATATAGATAGCTTTTATATTATGTTATTGTTTTTTTTACTCGAGAGCGCGGCACTGGTTGTACATCCGTAGTTTATCAGTTTACTAACGTGGCGATAGATGGCAGCACAAGTTTAACGCGTCGCGCTAAAGTTCAGAACTTGAGCACTCATAAGTAGCTTGTTCGAACTGATTGATATTAACCTATAATTATGAAATTTGGCATTTTTGGAATATCATACTTCTTTATAAGAAGTAATGATAATAATTATTGAATGTTTATTTATTATTAATAATTATTATTCATATTACTTATTACTTTACTTACTCTCAGAATTCAGATTATTAAACTTACTTTCTATAAATTATAAAGTATAAACTTTATACTTTATAAACAAAAATGTTATCTACTTTAATAAAATTGTATTCTTTTTTATTAGGGTTTCGATCACTTTGTTGTCTGTCTGTGTGTCTGTTTGTCGGTCTGTCAAGAAACTACAGACAGAGTACTTTCCGTTGACTTAGAACCGTGAAATTTGGCAGGTAGGTAGGTCTTATAGCAGACATAAGGGAAAAATCTGAAAACCGTCAATTTAGGGTAACACCACACAAAAAAATTAAATTGTGGTCATGAACTAATAATTTGTATTTTCAATTTTCAAAGTAAGATAACTATATCAAGTGGGGTATCATTTATGAAAGGGTTTTACCTGTGCCTTCTTAAACAGATTTTTATTTATTTTTATGCATCATAGTTTTTGAATTATCGTGTAAAATGTCGAAACATACGACTGTAGTACGGAACCCTCGGTGAGCGAGCCTGACTCGCACTTGGCCGGTTTTTTTGTATTTTGTTTGTAGTTTTTTATATTCGTCAACCCAAAAAAGCAGTGCCTATTGTTTTTAGTTTTCATAGAATTTGTATGTATGTATGCATGTAGTGTGTAATTTTGTCTTTAACTCGTGATAAGAGTATTATGTATTTAAACCATTGACTTATTATCATTTATTTTTTTTATTTATTTATTTATTAGGAACACACACAATACATTAATTTACCACAAACTACGACACTTATAAACAAACACAGGCTGATAAATGTATCTATAAAATGTGTACACCGGATTTGCAAAATATCTAGACTAATAAAAAGAACTTAACTAAACAAATAACTAAGTTACATAAGAGATGAACCCACCGTAAAATGATAAGAGCTTTTTTTGAATGCAGTAACTGAGTCATGAAATATGTCGATGCCGATATGATGTCGATCTTCTTTGATATTTCGTAAAATTTTGCACATATACCTACGCATAATTGGGGTTTGATTTCCTAGATGAGATTTGGTGAAAGGTATATGGAAGATTTGGATATGGATCATATCACTGATTTAAAAGCTTTTCTCATCATCATCAACCGATAGACGTCCACAGCTGGACATAGGTCTCTTGTAGGGACTTTCAGACGCCACGGTCTTGCGCCGCCTCCCTGCGACTCGTCTGATGTCGTCCGTCAACCTAGTGGGGGATCTTCCAACACCATGTCTTCCGGTGCGAGGCCGCCCTTTTACGAACTATGTGCACTGCCCATTGCTACAATCCTATAATATGTTATTGTTATCTGCATGCCAAATTTCAGCCCGATCCGTCCAGTAGTTTGGGCTGTGCGTTGATAGATCAGTACCCGTAGTACAAGATTTTACGTCTCACCAAACCAAACCAAATTCTAGAGTCGAAATACTTCCGCGTTACAGTCAAATGGACCTAAACAGCCTTGAATTGAAGTCAAATATTCAATGCCACTGATTTTAATTTCGCAATGTTTCCGCTTGGAGCGCTGGCTGTAGAAATGTAGACAAACTTGAGCTTTAAAACAAGGCATTTAAGATCCAGTTTACTGTAACGCGGAAGTATTTCGACTCTCGAATTTGGTTTGGTTTGGTGAGACGTAAAATCTTGTACTACGGGTACAGTCACTCAGTCACCTTTTCGTTTTATATATTTAAGATATGGATTCTATAATATTAATATGGGTATGGATTTTGTGGTGGTATTAACAATAATGATGAGTAAGTAAGACTAGTTTCAGTTTTCAGACTTTGTTTAATTAACCTAAATAAGTAGAGCATCCCTAAAAAGCTTCCTGTTAGGTAATTCATTCACCAAGTCGATGTCGATGACAATGGAAAAGTTTTAATGTAACTTTTTTGTCTCAGGCCAACGTAACTTAAGACGAGTCACCGAGCCTAAGCGGAAAAAACTGGTTTGCTAGATCAAATGTTTTAGGTATTTTCTATGAAATAATGGCCTTGCTAAAAATATACAATATACCTAAAGACTTTGATACACAATAGGAAGTACTTCACTCGATCAAAATATAAAATCTTGAAAAAAGCCGAAATAAAAGTCTAAAACGAATTATTTAATACTTGGCAAATAATTTTTATATGGAAATATTTGTCTTTAAGTACTACAGAGAACCTGCTAAATTTTGGTTTTCAACAGGACTTCTATAATTTATTAAATTCAAATTTAACGTTTTAAACACAGAATTTGAACGTTGCCAAGCGGTTTACTTCAAAGCCGCGCGGCTTTGAAGTAAACGCGCGCTGCCCGCCTCGGTGACTCGCCTTAAGCATCAGTACGAGATTTTATGTTTCACCAACGTTGATAGTATTCGAACGTCGAAATACTTCCGCGTAATAGAAAACTGGATCTTAACAGCCTTGTTGTAAAGCTCAAGTTTCTCTAGACACCTACAGCCAGCGCTCGAAACGGAAACGTTGCGAAATTAAAATCAGTGGCATTGAATTTTTGACTTCAATTCAAGGCGGTTTAGGTCCATTTCACTTTGACGACGTTTCGACTCTCGAATTCTAGCAACGTTGGTGAGACGTACAATCTTATACTAAGCGTAGATGTCGTTTTCTTAGCACAAAATACTTCCAGACTTTTGAGAAATTCTCCGCAGGGAATTATTGTCCTGTCACTCCATTCTCTCCTTGTCATTGAACTAAATTAGGAGTTTTACAACAAAAATCGTGCTTTATTAGGACAATAAAAAGTCTAGTATGGCACGTGGAGAAATTGGATGTGAACCTATGCAAAAACGATTTATAGCCCGCAATTTTTTTTTTCGTTTGGAATGACTCATCTAGTAGGTACTTATTATAGGTCGTTGCCTCTAGCACAAAACTTGTGATAGGTATTTTTTACTCAGATACAAGTCAGCCCTTGACTGCAATCTCACCTGGTGGTTAGTGACGATGCAGTCTAAGATGGAAGCGACTAACCTGGAAACGGTATGGCAGTTTTTAATAAATCCAAGCCCGTTTGGTTTCTACACGGCATCGTACCGGAACGCTGAAACGTAGGGTAGGTAACTATGCCCATGACAGCAATTATTTAATACTACTATACTTTGACCTTATTTTTATTTTGTACTAATCTTGCTTTATAATAAATTCTAGTCAACATTCTCATAATATAATAATATATAAGCATGCAAATGAATAATATTTAATATCTAGTAATGATAATTTTATTAATTTTAATCCTATTCTTATTGTATCTTTAATATTTACCATTTTATTGTACCTAAAATTGTATTTGCAATACCTTGACAGGGTCTCATGTATTTAGCTTTTAGCTTTAAGCACCCACCATCAACTAATGTAAATGTACATGAAAGCAAATAAATAAATCTGAATCTGAATCTGAATCTGAACTAGCCATGGCCGAAGCCTCCCACCAGACCAGACCAGAGAAAATTTAGAAACCATAAAATTCCAAATTTCCCCTGCCGAGAATCGAACCCGGGACCTCCCACTAACAAGACCACAGCGCTTTTCAGTAAGTGACGCAACAGATTTACAGGTAAGTAAGTAAAGTAACACTGCCACTCTCACGATGTTTTTACTTTTCAAAGTAAATCCTTCGCCAAACCGTAGCCCTTTATATTAAGTCAATGGGATAAGAACAGCGGAGTTTCTATTTGCTTAGCCATTAAAGGGATTGGAAACGCTTTTAAATTCAGCTGCCTTCGCGCTTCGCTGTTTGCGTGTTTCTATAGGACCAACTTGATGGTGAAAACCGTATAAACACACTTACATATTATTACATAATGTTAGAAACAAAGAAAAACGAAAGAAAAATGTTTATTTAAAAGCTGTGCACCCTTTGATGAAAAATTATAGGATGAGCGTTAAAACATACATATAGATATAGCTATCTAAATATATAAAAAAGATTCCGACGAATTGAGAACCTCCTCCTTTTTTTGAAGTCGGTTAAAAAGGAAAAGACTGATTGATCTATCAACGCACAGTTCAAACTACTGGACGGATCGGACTGAAATTCGGCATGCATATAGCTATTATGACGTAGGCATCCGCTAAGAAAGGATTTTTGAAAATTCAACCCCTAAGGGGGTGGAATAGGGGTTTGAAATGTCCTAATAATAATTAGTAAATTTCAGTCCAATCTGTCCAGTAGTTTGAGCTGTGCGTTGATAGATCAGTCAGTCGCCTTTTCCTTTTATAGATTTCGAGATAAAATTAATACCTGCCCAAATCTTGTTATATGATTGTAAACAAAGTCCTGCAAATTGCTAATGCGCGTGGTCGCAATTTTAGTGACGTCAGCACTAGGCTGAAGTCTCGAGCTGATGGTATATTTTTACTTAAATATACGTCAAATGATGTCAAAATGACGTCATTTCCATGTTAATGAGACATGGTTCCAGCGCAATAGCAATTTGCGGGACTTATACCTAAATCTTGTTATATGATTGTAAACAAAGGTACATTGTGTTAATCCCCAAAATTCAGCTTCGTAGACATTTGAGTAAAGCAATTAATCATTCTCACATTATGAATTCCGTATGTTCTATACTCGACGTAACGTGTATGGTGTACGCTAAATGTTTCAAGGTAGGCTTTTAATGGAATTTGATAAATTACGAACTTGCTAAGTTATGTTGGCGTAAATGTGGAATGTAAGACACCTACCACGATTTTGTAAGGCCCTGGTACCCACAGCGCCTTCATAGCCTAGTGGTTAAGACGGAGGTCGGGGGTTCGATCCCGGGCATGCAATTAATCAATCTCGCATTATGAATTCCGTATGTTCTATACTCGACGTAACGTGTGTGGTGTACGCTAAATGTTTCAAGGTAGGCTTTTAATGGAATTTGATAAATTACGAACTTGCTAAGTTACGAAGTGGCAATGGGCAGGGCACAGAGTTCGTACAACCGATAGACGTTGGGGTCCCAAGGTGCTGGAATAGCGACCTTGCACCGGAAGACGCAGCGTTGGAAGACCCCCCACGAGGTGGACGGACGACATCAGACGACTCGCAGGGAGCCGCTGAATCCAGGCGGCGCAAGACCGTGGCGTGTGGAAGTCCCTACAAGAGACCTATGTCCAGCAGTGGATGTCTATTGGTTGATGATGATGATATCGTTACAAAATATAGGTGTTTTCGGCTTTTTTTCGCGTTTTTTTGCGGTTTTTTTTCGCGTTTTTTTCGCGTTTTTTGTGGTATCATATCACTGATCATCAGTATCACCTGTCTTCGTTTTTGCCCACGTTCTGGTTACACCCTGAATTTAAAAAAAAAACCAACAGCCTTTTAAAGCGTGGGCACAAAAATGAATAACTCATCCGCGAAATCGCCGACAAAGGGGCCGCTTGATGTTTCCGAAATTGAAATGTTTTCACGTCGTTGTCATGAGTTTACTAAAAACACTAAAAATCTAGGGCGCCCAGTCACCACTAGACTTCATTGAAGCCGCGCAATCTGCTAGAAAGGTATGTTCAATATTCACACAATGACGTCACTTTCGAAATTAAATTTTTTGGCCTCACAAAGACCACTTTTAGTCGAGGAGTCGGTGGACGCTTTGTTTAATGAGTTTATACTTGTCAAAATATGTAGGTTTCACACTAATATTATAAAGGCAAAAGTTTGTGTGTGTGCGTGTGTAAGCATCAAAAGTCAACCTGACCTCGGCGCGTTTGAAACCCTCGTAGCTTTTTTTTAATATCATCCACTATACCTACTCTTATAAATCCAACAACTAACAATCAAAAAGTGTAATTTATTACCTACTAGATGATGCCCGCGACTTCGTCCGCGTGGGATTTGGTTTTTTAAAAGTCCCGTGGGAACTCTTTGATTTTCCGGGATAAAAAGTAGCCTACCCGGGATGCAAGCTATTTCTGTACCAACTTTCGTCAAAATCGGTTGAATGGATGGGCCGTGAAAGGCTAGCAGACAGACAGACAGACACGCTTTCGCATTTATAATATTAGTATGGATTTTGAATAAATTATTTGATTTTGATTTTTTGACTTCAATTAATTTTCACTTTTTGACAATCAGTTGTTGGATTTGTAAGATGATAATATATTGTTTTTTTTTTTTTTTTTTTTTTGTCGTAAAGCACTGTCACCAGTACTTTACTACCATTACAATCTAGCCTATGAAAGAGGCTAATAAGCAATATTATATTAACCTAAACTTATAAACGTACTTATACCTAAGAATCTGTCCATTGACTTAGCTTAGTTTATAGTTAAGATACCTTATTGGAAGACACTTTGTTCTTGTGTTCTTTAAATTGCACTAGCACTATGCTTTCACTTTGTTCGTGTGATCTTTGATTTGCACTAGCACTACACTTTCACTATAACTACACTAGCTCAAAAGGCTTAGTCCTCTTAAGTCTACGTATTAGGTCTGTGTTGTCGAGGAGCTGGATAGCCTCGACGTTAACATGTTCATGGAGCCTGCGTTCGTGGGATTTAGCGTGTTTGCTAATAGCTGTGTCCACGAAGCCCATTTGGAGATCGCGATGAATGTCTACATTCCTGACGTACCAGGGTGCATTGACGATACCCCTAAGCACTTTATTTTGGAATCGCTGAATTATTAGTAAATTGGTCTTTCTGGTACAGCCCCACAACTGGATACCATAAGTCCACACTGGCATTAGGACTTGTTTGTATAATAGTATCTTATTTTTAGTTGACAGTGATGAGTTTCTGCCTATGAGCCAGTACAATTTTTTGTACCGTAACTCTAGCTCTTCTTTTTTCTTCTTGACATGTGCTTTCCAGCGTAGCTTACTGTCAAGAGTCATTCCAAGATATTTTGCCGTGTTAGCATAGGGTATCTTTTGTTGGTCAATATAAATGGGATAATATTTTGGTATTTTATTAGTAAAATCAATATGGGCAGACTTGGAATCGTTAAGTCTTATTCTCCATTTTTTCGTCCATTTGTGTAGTTCATTTAGAGCTATTTGAACTTTGCCCGATGCCTCCTGGTGAGTATTACCCACAGCTATGATAGCAGTATCATCGGCAAAAGTAGCGATGGTATTGTGATCGGGTTGTGGAAGATCACACGTGTACAGGAGATAAAGGACAGGACCCAGAACGCTTCCTTGAGGTACTCCAGCTTTGATCACCTTGAGTTTGGAGTAAGCTTCCTCTTGCCTCACTCGAAATACTCTATCAGATATATATGATTCTAATATGTTTGCAAATGGTTGAGGAAGTAATACTTTAAGTTTCTGAACAAGACCTTCATGCCAGACTTTATCAAAGGCTTGTGCTACATCAAGAAATACGGTTGAACAGACTTTCTTTTCTTCTAGTGTTCTTTCAATTATATTTGTTATTCTGTGTACTTGATCGATTGTCGAGTGCTTTTCCCTGAATCCAAACTGATGGTCAGGAATCAGATTTTTCTCATCTAATATAGGTTTCAATCTGCTGAGCAGTAGCTTCTCAAAAAGTTTTGAGATAATTGGTAGCAGAGAAATTGGTCTGTATGATGTGACCTCATTTGGTGGTTTGCCTGGTTTGGCGATCATAATTACTTCTGCAACTTTCCACAAATCAGGGACGTGCTTAATTCTAAATGCTGCATTAATCAGCGTCGTTAATTTTACGATTCCTTTTTTTGGAAGGTTTCGCAGGATTTCTGTAGTAATAAGATCATATCCTGGAGTTTTTTTTAAGTTCAGTTTATTAATCATACTGAGTATTTCCTTAGGCGTTACTAGTTTAATGGGAGAGTTTTCTTGATTTGTTTCCATCGTAGAAAAATCAATGTGCTCTCCTTCGTTTGGTTGAAATATTTTTTCGAGATGTTCTGCAAATCTTTTAGCTTTTTGCTCACTATTTCTTGCCCACATTCCATGTTCTTCTTTAATTGGAGGAATATGCATACATGGTCTTTTTAAATTCCTAGTTGCTTTCCAAAGTGAATAGTCGGTACTCCTTTCACTCGTGAGGCTTTGGAGATAACTGTAGGTTGACGAATCATTAAAGTTTTTGATTTGTTTCTTTAGTGCCTTGGTCAAGTAATTCAGCAACCTTTTATCAAGTGGAGATCTCGAATGATGCCACTTTTTTCTTTGCCTTCTCTTTTCAATGATGAGTTCAAGGATATTTTTGGGATAAGCAACCACTCCTTGGGGCTTTTTCCTAAGCTTTGGTGTATTATTCCAAGCAGCCAGCTGAATATCTAATACAAATTTTCTTACTTCTTCGTTCAGTTGTTCCGAGTTTTTAAGCGGCACATTTAAGTTAATATTGTTAGTCAAATCCATTTTGAAGCTGTCCCAGTCTGTATTTTTGTTTACAAGACCAGGATAGGTTTCTTTATATATGATTGTGTCACTTAGCGTTAAGAGAATAGGAGAATGATCTGAATTCATGTCGAACATTTCATCAATGTCTAGATATTTTGTTGATATGTTTTTATAAATAAAAAAGTCAATTAGGTCTGGTATTTTCATCGTATCTGTAGGCCAGTAGGTAGGCTTACCTGTACTTATTACATCGCATTTTAAATCTTTAATGGCACTTAAGAGTTCTCTACCTTTTGTAGTAGTCAATCTGGAGCCCCAAAAGGTATTTTTCGCGTTAAAGTCACCTCCAATAATAAATCTATGTCCAATTTTCTCGAGGAAGTTCACATAATATTCTTTTGAAATTGATAATATATTGGTGAAAACTAATTACGTTAACTTAAAACTACGAGGGTTCTGAACACGCATAGGTCTGAGAAGATCCCACAACATACTTAGCCGGATATCACCTTATCTTATCAGTACTATCGAATCTGTTAGGCAACTCATTCACAGGCTATCACAGCTTTTCTAATATTAAGTGTGATATAATGTTATTGTAAAGTTGTCATATAGAGTTTTGAGTTTGAACTTGTTCAACCCCTTTTGAAAATCAGTCACCGGCTCTTAGACTACAAAGCCCAGTCTGTATTAATATCCGGGCCAGAACAATATCGCACCGCTTTTTGAAACAAACCCGGGCTCATGCAAATGTGTATGGAAGGTTACGCGGCGCTGTAAAATTGTGGATTTACGAATAAAAAATGTTTTTTTAGGGTTCCGTACCTCAAAAGGAAAAACAGAACCCTTATAGGATCACTTTGTTGTCTGTCTGTCAGTCGGTCTGTTAAGAAACCTACAGGGTACTTCCCGTTGACCTAGAATCATGGACAGGTAGGTAGGTTTTATAGCAGACATTCGGGGAAAAATCTGAAAACCGGGAATATGTGGTTAAATCACGCAAAAAAATTAAATTGTGGTCATTAACTAATAATTAGTATTTTCAATTTTCGAAGTTAGATAACTTTATCAAGTGGGGTATCATATTATGAAAGGGCTTCACCTGTGCATTCTATTTAAACAGATTTTTGTTTACTTTTATGCATCATAGTTTTTGAATTATCGTGCAAAAATGTCAAAAAATTACGACAATAGTACGGAACCCTCATTGCGCGAGTACGATCTGACTCGCACTTGGCCGGTTTTTTAAGTTGGCCCAGTTTAGTCTGCGCGCGGGCGTTTAATTTGTCTCGTATTGTGCCTATAATGTATATGTATAATGATTAACACCTAGTTAACATCCTAGATTGTTCTTAGCGTTCGTCCGTCCGTACGCCCGTCCGTCCATCCGTCTGTATGTCTGTCTGATAGATGGCAGCACAAGTTTAACGCGTCGCGCCAAAGTTCAGAGCTTGAGCATTCTTAAGTAGTTTGTTGGAACAAATTGATGTTAACCTATAATCATGAAATTTGGCATTTTTGGAATATCATACTTCTTAAGAAGAAGATTATGATAATAATAATTAATTTCTATTTTCTACGGCTATGAACTATGGAGTATGGACTACAGGTCCTCAGTAAAGTAAAATGTTATTTACATAAATAAAATTGTATTCTTATTAGGGGTCCGTACCTCAAAAGGAAAAACGGAACCCTTATAGGATCACTTTGTTGTCTGTATGTCTGTCTGTCTGTCCGTCTGTCTGTCTGTCTGTCTGTCTGTCTGTCGGTCTGTCAAGAAACCTAAATGGTACTTCCCGTTGACCTAGAATCATGAAATTTGGCATGTAGGAAGGTCTTATAGCAGACATTCGGGGAAAAATCTGAAAACCGTGAATTTAGGGTTACAACACACAAAAAAAAATTGTGGTCATGAACTAATAATTAGGATTTCAATTTTCAAAGTAAGATAAATATATCAAGTGGGGTATCATATTATGAAAGGGATGCCTGTGCTTTTACCTGCGCATTCGAGAACAGATTTTTATAATAATTTTTATTCTATCTATAGTGCCATTTTTATCCATCATATTCCCGTAGGATAAATAATCACTTAGGTATAACTTTCTTTTAATAATATGTTTATATTACAAAAAGGCTTATCCAAACAGTAAACAAAATATATAAACGAAGTGTGCGTAAATGCCAGAACAAATAAATAAAAGACGGCACACGCCCTCCGGTTCTTTATCAAATCTAAATAGCTAAGTGATCGCCCCGAGCTGAAACAACATACCTTTATTAGCGACTCATGTTTATCCAAAATAATATTATCTAAATATTAAAAAAAACCGGCCAAGTGCGAGGCTCAATAAGGGTTCCGTTAACTGCAGTCTTATTTTTTCGACATTTTGCACGATAATTCAAAAACTATGATGCATAAAAATAAATGAAAATCTGTTTTAGAATGCACAGGTGAAGATCTTTCATATTATGGTACCCCACTTGATATAGTTATCTTACTAAGAAAATTGAAATTACTAATTATTAGTTTATGACCACAATTTAATTTTTTTTGTGTGATGTAACCACAAATTCACGGTTTTCAGATTTTTTCCCTAATACCAGCTATAAGACCCACCTACCTGCCAAACTTCATGATTCTAGGTCAACGGGAAGTACCCTGTAGGTTTCTTGACAGACAGACGGACAGACAGACAGACAGACAGGCAGAGATCAAAGACTGTTATGCATAAAAATAAATAAAAATCTGTTTTAGAATCTACAGGTAAAGCGCTTTCATATGATACCCCATTTTTTTTTTTTTTTTTTTATTACTTGTCGCTATGACAAGTGTCACCGCTCCCCTGACAAGATGTCAGAGACTTTTTTAGACTTTATAAATTTTGAATTACACTAATTTGTTATTTATTTAATTTATTTATTTAATTTTATTTGTTGACAGAAGTGTCATTTTATGCAAGGTGAAAGGAACAGAACCATGCAATTTCTGTCCATGTTAGTTTATGTATTCTTATAATATAAAACAACATTGGACCTTTATTATCTGGTTCTGTTCCTTTCAATGACTATTCTCGCAATTTTCAAGCAAAATTCTAAGAATATTTGCCGGCTTGCCGTGCTCTCCAGTATGGCGGGGATAGAGCCCCTGCACAGTTCTATTTGTATTTGCTGGTGTAGGTCCTCACGTATTCTGCTGTGCTGCGGACAGTCGATGAGTAGATGTAAAATCGACTCATCGACAGTCTCATCGCAGACACAGCCAGGACCCTCCTTGCACTTGAACCTGTGCAGGTACTCCGAAAACCCGCCATGCCCACTGAACACTTGAACAAGAGCTGGTGTTAGTGTTAACCTGCGCAAGATGGCATTAGCTCCTTCCACTGTTGGGAAGAACGACTTGGTGACTGCAGCCTTTTCAGTTATTTTATATCTATGTTGCCAAATTTTCACGGTTTCGTATCTGATATGTCTTTTGATAAAGGATATAGGGCACGCGTCGTAGTCGGGGGCTGTCTTTTTAGTTATTGCTGCTTCTTTAGCTAACTGGTCGGCTCTTTCATTGCCCTCGACCCCGACGTGAGCCCTAATCCAGAAGAGTCTAATTATTTTTTGTTTATCTTTTAATTTTTTCAAATTTTGTCTAATTTCGAATGCCAATGGGTGATAAGATTTTAAATTTTGAATAGTTTCCAAAGATGATTTTGAGTCACTATAAATGTTTATCTGCTTGTCTTTGCATTTGATAGCAACATCGGTGGCTCGGTACAGCGCATACATTTCGGCCTGGTATACTGAGCAGTACGATTCCAAGAGGAATTTCTTTTTTCCGGTTTCTATACCATCTCTCCAGTACACCAGAGCTGCGCCGACCTTGCCGCCGATCTTGCTACCATCCGTGAATATTTGCAGCCCTTCCCGGTCGCTCTTCCCAACAGAGGGATCCGATATGTCCTCTAGTTTAGCGTAGGTAATGCCTATCTCTTGCGCAGGGTGGAGAGCATCCAAAAAACACTTCTTTGTCTCTACCAATCTGTCTCCTAACACATCTTGTTGTTTTCCTCTCTTTGCTCTATACAGTCTTGCTGCTTCTTGCACCCTTAGATCTAGAGGAAGTAGCCTGGCCAGGGCTAGAGCCGCTGGAAGTGACACTGTTCTATATGATTTTATGATTTTTTGAGCGAACCCTCTTTGTACGGCATTGAGGTGCTTCTGAATGGTCAGCTTCTGCGCGGCTGTAGCCCAGACGCTTGCTGCATAGAGCACTATGGGCTCTATTACCGAGACGTAGATCGTTCTGATGATCTCCGATCTCAGTCCCCAGTTTATTTTGGCTGATCTAGACAGAGGCTTGTAAATATTAAGCACTTTTGTGCAAATATATTTAACATGGCTGTTAAATGTCAGCTTTCTGTCTATGATCAGCCCCAGAATTTTTATTTGTTCTTCCAGGCCAATCATTGCGCCCGCCATGTGTATGCGTGGGGTGTCATATTTTAATTTCTTAGTAATGACCATTGCGCTGGTTTTGTGCGGTGCAAATTTTAATTTGTTGTGCACTCCCCACTCATACACATAGTCCTGGACCCGATCGGCCTGCTCTTCTATTTTTGGGACTGAGTGTCCGGAGAACACCAGAACGACATCGTCGGCGAACGCCTGGCAATATACGCCTCTCTCTTCGATTCCGTTGATCAAAGGATCCAGGAGTGCATTCCAGAAAGTGGGCCCCCCTATGGACCCTTGCACACACCCTTTTGTTGTTTCTGTAGTGCACTCCTGGTCAGCGTATCGCACGCTCACCCTCCTGCCTTGAAAATAACTAGTGACAAGTTTTCGTATGTTATGTGGGCAGCCTTGCTCCGCGAGCCGACATTTGATGGCGGGCCACCATGCGCTATCGAAGGCTCCCTCTATGTCCAACGAGACCACAACATTGATCAATTTGTTTACCAAGTTTTCACGAATGTGCTGCACGAGGTCATAGAGGGAGTCCTCTGTGCTGCGCTGAGGTGTGAAGCCGTACTGCCTGGGGTTCGCTTTCGGTAACAAGTGCCATCGGATTCTCCGTACCATCATCTTCTCCAAAATCTTGCCGAATATGGATAGTAGCCCTATCGGTCGATACGACTTGACATGATTGTAATCGGATTTTCCCGGTTTCCGTAGGACCACTATGACGGCTAGCTTCCAAGATGTTGGAAAGTGATATAATTCGAGGCACTTGTTCAGTATCGCGAGGAACACCTCCGTGTTGGACAGTATGGCTTCAGCGCAGATGTCAGCAGTGAACCCGTCAGGCCCGGGGGCTTTCTTGGGATTGAAGGTGTTCGTTACGTATACGAGTTCCTCTCTCGTGAACGGTGGATCCTGTATATCGTCTTGCAGCAATTTGTCAGAATTTTTTGATTTATTTCTAGTTTCCGAATGTTCTATACTATCTTCTGTTTCTAAGTCTTGTGGGAAAAATGTTGCTGCTAGTAATTTTGCCGAATTTTCTGGACTTAGAACAATTCCATCGTTCACGAGCGGTTTGTCTTCGTATCTGCCAGACGTCCTTCTTATAACGCGGTATATCCCGTCCCACAAGCTTTCTCGATCTTGGGTGCGGCAAAACTCTTTCCAACTTCTAATCTGTGCTTTTGCAGCTTCTTCTTCATACTTTTCCTTTGACTCGAGGTAGTCGTTTACCACTTTCTGTTTACGTTGGGGTGCGGCGCAGCGTATTCTATATGATATATATGATTTATATGATACCCCATTTGGTATAGTTAGCTTACTTTGAAAAATGTGAATAATAATTATTTGTTCATGAACTAAAACTAACAAGCAAGATTGCAGTCAGGATAAACAATATCTCTTTTTTAAAATTGAAAACAGTAAAATCTGAAAAGGAATGCGAAAACGGTAAAATGTGAATAAAAATACCCATAAAAGCAAGGCTTTTTTAACTGAAATTGCCGAAAAAATCCGCGAAAGTCAAAAATAATCCGAGCCGTCAATGATACCGTTATTTGAGCGGATTTTTGTTTACACCAATATGCGCTCGTGGCAAAGGAAAACATGGGGAGATAATTGAATTTCTTTCTACGGAAGGATTTAACGCTCGTGATTCGCTGTTTAATTGATTTGAAAGTTTAAGTATAAATAAAAGCTTTATACAGGGTTTAACCAGAACGCTAGCAAAAACTTAGCGTTGTTGTCATACCTACTACCTAAACACAATCCAATACCAACAACCATTCGTCTCATTTTGTAGTTTTAGTGATTTAGTATTTTTCAAACCCGCAATGTATAACCGCGTGCAAAACTCGGGTCAATGCCCCCCTTTTAGGTTTTATGCAGGTTTTATACTACAAATTAGCTCACATTATACAGAGTGTAACCAGAACGCTGGTAAAAACGAAAACAGGTTATAGTAGGTACTCATGATTACTATACCAATAAAAACACGAAATAAATTTAAAAAAAACTAACGTCGGAACGCCACCGGTCAGTTGTTTTTATTAACAGACTGACAGACGCTGCTACGGCGCCGCTGCGACATAACAACGTTGCGGCGCCGCACCGCTCGTGTGCCCGCTGATACGGTGAAATCTTTGCGGTGCGGCGCCGCAACGCATCGTTTGCCCCCAGTCTAACTCGTAACTGATAAACAAGAAGCCGTCTGTCATACTGGGACGCTATCTGCAGTTATCATCTAAATTGATGAGAGTTTACGAGTCTCGCGCGCTGTAAACAAATGCGGACCCATTAGCTGTAACGATGTAATTTTCTGTTAGCTATCCGCTTTGTTGCGTGGTCTGAGTTACAGGAGTATAATATTGATCGGCGAATAACTTGAGCAAAAACCGGCTAATGATTTTATCCTTATTACTATAAATCATACCAGAAGTGCAGTTAAATATTAATCATTTATTATATTACAAGTATTTGACTCCAATTTTTGACTCAATGACTTTATTATAAACTAGAATAAAAATAATGACGTAAACTGAAAAAATAATTGAATCGATCAAATCACAAAAAAGTCATAAGCATTTAAATATTTCTGATTAGACAGAGATAGCGAAATAGCATTTTGACGTCACATCTCACTAATGCCATAGTAGCTTCGTGCGGTTTCATACAAATTTTCGTTTTGCCAGAAAGGGATAGAAGACCCTTCCACTCCAAAATTAAAATGCCTGTAACTTTTTAAATCTTTGTTGGATTTTAACATTTTTTTTCAGTGTAGGTCATTATTTTATCCTAGTTAATAATAAAGTAATAATATTTATCAAATTCAAAAGTAGGAAAATACCCAATTCAGTCCGCTCCCCAACCGTTGAGCTATTGAGGCCAACGTTCACGTAGGGCTACGAGATCTTTGAAATACATATTTTTTAATTATGTCAAATACACACCACAATCACACCTGATGGAAAGTGATGATATGGGCTAAGACAGGACGCGTTTACCTAAAAAATGCCTATTCACTCTTGTTTTAAAGATAACTGGATTGTAATTGGTAGGAAACACTGATCGCAGAAGAGTTTCTTTCTTTTTCTTCTTCTTCTTATATATTTGAGGCTATGCAGGTTCTTGAATCCCCGTATTACTGCAACCGTCTCCGATCTATTGTGTTTGCCTCCGCTTAAAGGGTTTCCTAAACCTTAGCCATAATAAAATTATTGTCAAAAAATTATAGGATTTTTTTTCATCAACATCGCTTCAGCTTGCTTCCTAAGCCACACTGTGAAAAGGAATACTCAGGCCATTTGGATGAGTGCGGATATTGTTAACCTTCAAGCATTTAAATTTCTTTTGCGGAAATAAGTGCGGAAGAGAAAATGGAAGGCAAAGAAAGCGTGGAGCTATTTGTAATGTTCTAATTGGTAGCTAGATTTTTTCCTTGGTAAGACTTGCTGGAATTATTTTTAAATCATCATCATGATCATCATGATTAACCCATCGCCGGCTCATTACTGAGAACGTTCTCCAAGAAGGATTAAACTGTAGTCTTACCACATTGGAGTAGTGCGGATTGGTAGACTTCATAGATCACACACTTCTGAGAACATTATGGAGAATTCTCAGACTTGCAGGTTTCCTCACAATGTTTTCCTTCATCGTTAAAACAAATGATATTTCATTTCTTGACACTGACATAACTACGAAAAGTTAGAGGGGCATGCCTGGAATCGAACCATTAGGCTAAGACTGCTTTTTCGCTTTCGCTAAAACTATGGTTACAAAACAGTACCTACCTCACTCCACCCTCCTTTTTCTACAGCCGCACAGCGCGCCACCGTAAGCAGTTTCACCCTCACCACCTCTGGTGCACTTCTACCGCCCGTTGTGCCAAATCCTTCTTCCCACGCACATGCAAACTGTGGAACCAACCCCCATTGGCGGTGTTCCCACTAGATTACAACATGGGATTATTCAAGGGGCGGACCAACAAATTCCTAAAAGGCCGGCAACGCATCGGCAGTTCCTCTGGTGCTGCAAATGTGCATGGGCAGCGGTAATCACTTAACATCAGGTGATCCGCCTGCTCGTTTGCTCACTATCTCTATTTTTTTTTAAAGTACCCCCAGCTAGTGAAGACGATGAGTTCCCGCCGTTTATTCAACTTAAAGGGTATAAAAATAAAACGTACGAGTTTACTTTTTAATTTATTTTATTAAAGTTTTTAGTCTGCATTAAGTAACTTATTTATTTGTAAAGTCTCTGTACAGACTATCTTTTTCAATGGAACTGAAATATTTGTGAAACAATAAAATATAATTGTTTATTCAAAACAAATGCGTAAAAAAATGATTTATTTTTGTTAATGCAATAACATTCATAACGTGATTCTGAAAACAATGATTTAAGTGAACTTCTTGAACTTAAAACAACAGCTTAACAGAACTTAGTACAATAAATAAATAAAAACTAATTCTGAAATTTGGTGGTTTATTTATTTTATTGGAATTTCCGCACGTAAAATTTTATAAAAAATTTCAAAATTCCCAAACAAAAAAAACTATTTAGAAAATTCTTGAACTTGGCCATTCACTTGAAATCATTGTCTCACGTTACATTGTTAAATATGGATTTAAAATAATATCCAAATTACTATCATTAAATTAATGTTATAAATTAGAATAAGATGAAATATGAGCTATGAAAGAGAGGTAGAAAAAAAATTCAAGACCTATTTACTTAATACTGTTACAAATACTAATAAATTTGGCTAAGTAATTTGAATCTAAATAGAATAATAAAATTCATTTAATCTCATTTGCTTGGAAAATCATTCCAAAAAAAGAAAAATACAAGACACTAGATATAGATATAAAATTATGTTTGGGAACAATTGCCAACAAACTAAGAAAAGAAAAATATATTTTTAAATCAACGAGTTGATATGATTAACGTCGCCAAACAAAAATCTGAATTTTAAAAGAAGATAAAATTAACTAAGCGAATATTTCTTTCTAAAACTCAAAGGACGAGATGTATACAGTTGATTACAGATGATAAACTAAAGAAAAAACAATAGTTGTTAGTTATTGTTAGCTTATTGAAGGTAGTTAAATAGTTAATAAATTAAGCAATATTTGACTCTCCGATGTCACGTAATCTGTGGTGGGGCAGCCATCTTGAATCGATTTGTATAAATACGGGTGTCTGACGGTGACCGATACTGTAGTGAAAACCGTCAAACACCCGTATTTATACAAATCGATTAAAGATGGCTGCACCACCACAGATTGCGTGACATCTGATGAGTCAAATATTTAACTAATACATTAAACTACCTTCAATAAGCTAACAGTATGTTTCATAAAAAGTGAATCAAAAGTGTAATCCAAACTTAATTAAAGATTCAGGTGATGTTACCTACTGCAAAATTGCTAACAATAAATTGCTAATCGAAACTAATAATTAAAACTATTCTATTAAATTGAAGATTTAATCAGTCAATGATTATTCATTGTTAGTTGAACAAGGATTAATGTATCATTACAACCTGTTATACCGTTAGCTAAAATTATTTACATATTTACAAAAACTATTGGTCCATCTATGTTAAAAACTAAAATTAAATTAAAAGAACACATTTGAATGGATTCATAATTATAAATGTACAAGATTACAATGCAATTAATGGATTGTGTCTAAAAACTGAAATACTTCTAAAATATTTCTTAAAGAACCTTCTTAGCAATCTACGTTTTTCAATTTAGATAATTGCTTGTTTTTAATTAAAGCTAACAATCAGAATTAAAAATAAGCAACTATCTCTTTTTCTTATAAATTGGAAGTAATTTTGGTGTCTTTCAATTGTGATTTGAATATTCTTATTATAAATTTTTCTTCAATTTATTTTAACGTTCAATTGTAATAAGTATTAATGTCCTAGCAAGGACGTTATGTTTTACATCACACAAAATTTCAAATCTAATGTAGTGATTCATCAACTTTATAGATTTTAATTGAATCTAAGACAGTTATCACACAATTTTAATCACGTGATCTTTATTAGTAATATCATAATTAGGATGGATATGCGGCTGCGCCTCATTATCGTATAGTATATACATCAATTGTATCTTATTCGCTAAACAATACGTACCTACCTATATACAAAGATTTACACCGAATACTTTAACAACGTCTCATACATCGTTAAACACTTCAACTTATTTAGAATCTATATCTTCAAGTTTTTTTACGGATATGGTATTAATATTATTTGAAACAATTGTTTTATCATCACATTCACTAATAAATTCATTGAGTCATGGAAATTTTTCACTGTTAACGCCTTCTTATTAGCGCGTTGAAAGTCAAATGTAATCTGTAACGCACTTGAGAAGGTCCGGCGGGAGTCACACGATCTCGTCGTGGTGCACCACGTCACTGCAACTGCCGGCTCGCTGCAGTCAGGCACGCTGGCGTCACACTCTTAACTCCTCCATTGTCACATTCGACTTTGCGTTCAACTGCGTATTCTTTTTCGTCAACGTATTCGTATTTATCATTTGCATTTGATGTGCCGAGAGCAGGGGCTGATTCTCTTGCAACTGTCCGCTCGCTAACGTATTTATATTACTTTTCCCTATTTTAGGTGGCGGAGGCGCTCTCGGTAAAGTTGCCATACCTGCTACATTATTACTAGGTAAATCAGCAAACTCTGGAGGAGGTAGTTGGTGATGTGAATGCGTGTGGTGATGACTCAGAATTGTTGCTGGATCATTTTTTAAACTAGTTTGAAATGACAGAGCTCCTTCTAAATCACCACAAATATTGTTCGGCATCTGGCCGTTTTCTACTCGTTTCTTCAAATGGGAGCCATTCGCATGGCCGTCTTGGCCATTCATTCTTGTTTTATCTCTCTGGTAGTAAACACCAGCGAATATTAGTACATTTAATATGAGCAAAGAGCAACCTATAGCTATCGTTACACTAAGAGCGGTCGAGTAAGCTGCGAAACCATCTTCTGGCGGAGCGACTGTAGAGCCTTCTGATTTATGCACCTCGGATGCCCCGACAGTACTCGGAGTCATAGAATTAAGTCCGACTATATTAAAATTTAACGGTGAAGTAACATTAAGAACGGTTAACAAAGGAACCTTGGTGGCTAAACCAGTGTCTGTTAGCACCATTTCTGTAGTCTTCTTGAACGGTGGTGTAAAACTTTTAAGTGTCGGCTGTAGAGACGTGTCCTCGTTCTCTAGCTGGTGATGTGATGGAGGAACATCTTCTCCACCTGGTCGGTGGAGGTCCGGCACTAGGTTTAACCAGAACGATAGTCTGTGGACAAAGGATTCAACATAGGTATTATTATATTCAAACGAAAAGTCTTCTGATCGCTTATACCACAACGACTGAAGACAAAAGTCTTCAATCAGTGCGTTCTACCAGTAATGACAGAAATTACGATATCTGAAGGATAGCTAGCATATATTGATTGCGAAAAAACGAAGATATAGAGCACGTTGGCGCTACTTAAAAGAGGCCAATGTCCAACAGTGGATGCACATTGGCTAAAGATGATAACGATTACTATATTGAACACAAGCGAACAGCTCCGGTTTCCCACGAGTGTTATGTAGACACCTACTAATTTGGTGTCAACGTGGTTATTTTGTTTACAACATTTTCGACTGAAGCTCTCAGTCCGCTCGATTTTTATCAACATCTTGAACAATTATCATCATATTTCAATAAATTAAAGCATGACAATTTTAAACCTTATGTATAAACCTTCCTTTTATACGCAGTCCATGCGCAGGAATGTATAATATTTTCATTCCTTAATTGTTTTTAATATTCTAGTCTGTAAGGGGAGAGCAATGATGCCTATAACACGAGTGTACAACTAATTTTAGGCATCGGTCGCTTAACCTAATTTTGGTTGTAATTTTGGTGGAACAATAAATTATTTATTTATTTATTTTATTTATTTTTTGAATCACTTTACAATCTATTGATGAAAATTGTATTAAAATCCGTTGCATGGTTTAAAAGATCTAAGCGTACATAGGGACAGACGGCGGGAGAGATAATTTACCGATTTAATTGTAGTTCACTAACCTGTGAGCTCGATAATGGTTCTTCAGTTTTGATTTGATATCAATATTCAAGTACTTTTTGTGCACAGCTTCATACGCCGTCCATTCGATGTTCTTCATCCTGACTCGTTCTTGTCTTCCAGCTCTGATTGGATCACTTTCTTGAGCTTCATTCGGATTTCTGTTACAAAAGTATTTTTTATTACTTTTTAATGTATGGGGAATTGGGTGAAGTAGGGGTTTGAGATTGGTGTAGTCCATGCGCATGAAGTCGTGAGCATAAAGCTAGTTAATCATAAAAACTTGAGCCCATTTTCAAATAAAACGGCTTAAAACAAAGTCCAAAATTGGTGACTTCGATCAAAACGGTATAATCAGTACCTCAGTACCCTTATTATAAATGCGAATGTGTGTTTGTTTGTGGGTTTGTCCTTTAATCACGTCGCAACTGTGCAAAGGATTGACTGGATTTTTTGCATGGGTATAAGTAGAGACCTGGAGAGTGACATAGGCTACTTTTTATGCCGGAAAATCAAACAGTTCCCACGAGATTTTTAAAAATCTAATTCCATCCGGACGAAGCTGCGGGCATCAGCTAGTTACAGTATAATTTCAAAAGCTTTCATTCCTTTATTGTTCTTCCTTTGAAATTTTATTTAGTGCAATTACCCCGTTTTGTTTACCAGCTCCTCAATTTGTTTTATCAAAAACGACCTTCTTACTTCGAGTTTGAAAACATCGAGAAATCTCTGAAGCATATAAAAATGGTCTTCTAAAATAAAAATGGAACAAATTTTAGCGTCAGCTGATATCTTGCCAACATTAAGTACAAATGGTGACCTAATATCTCTCAATAGCATAAAAAGAATTTGCAGCAAATCTATAACTGCTCACTATAGAAAGTGAGCCAGCGCGTGCCAGACCCTCGTTATTTTAAAAAGCTGAAAGTTTCTCTGCGTATTGTCCGCAACACAGGGAGGAACGATCAGCGGCTATGAAGTTTGGATCATCGTGGCTTTAATAATAATAATAATAATAATTAATAATCAGTAAAATAATATGTGTAAACAAAAACAACACAATCGATAGAACTGCATTAGTGAAACACTGCGTCGCAATTCTATCGCCCATCCCTGGAGTAATGAAACTTGACACATAATGGATTAAAAGTGAGATAACGGTGTAAAATAACCTTATTTTATTTATTTCATTAGTCACAGAGCCGCTCACAGAATAGGCTACTTGACTCATATCTAATTTCGTCCAATAAATGATTATTTATATAGTATTTTGCTTAAAACAACGAAATATATCAATAACAATTATTAAAAACGCAGGATGGATATATAAATCCAATTTAAAAAAATACAATTTTTATTTTTATTTGAAACGCAGAAAACGCTGTCAGCCATGATGTGACGTCATTAAATATGTAAACAAAGAAATGTCATTCCTATGTCACGCGGGGACTAACGTAGTATCCATATATATAAAATTTAGACTAACTTATATATCAACGCACAGCCTAAACATCTAAACAGCTGGGCCTAGATACATGAAATTTGGTGAGTGTGTTCTTTGTAGGTAAAGAGAAGGTATCCACTAGGAAAGGATTTTTTGAAATTCCACCTCTGAGTGGGTTAAATGGAGGTTTGAAATTTATGAAGTCCACGCGGGCGAAGTCACGAGCATAAGCTAGTTTTTATATATTTCTAAAAACTCATAGTAAACGTAAAAAAATATCGATTTCTCTTTATAAATTGAATAAGTTATTAAGTAAGACTTACAACAAAGTGATCTTTGCAAAAATAAATTTGGGTTGAAGTCGTTAGTCATATAGGATCCCTTTAAGCAAGTCTTTGCGTGTTACGTATATTTATTTCACTGGGCACTCTAATCCACAACTTTCCTGTGGTCTTTATCGATGCGTTTTTTACATTCTCGGATGATGCAATAACGATAATTACTATATTTTTCATGTAAACTAGTATAGCAGTCATGTTTATTAAACTTTGGTAGGTTATGCTCAGTATATATAATGTACTCTGTGGTTATGCTGTTGTTTACAAATGCATGACGTCAGAGCACAGATAATCTATCGGCCAAACATGGCCGACAGTGTTTTCACCTGTCTAAGAAAAATATTTTTTTAAATTAAAGTTTTACGGTTTTTAGGGCGCAAAAAAATATAGTGTTAATTTTTTTGATATAATAGGACAAATATTAACCATTTAAGACCAACTTAAAAAAATTGTCAAGTAGCCTATTACACACTTACATTACATAATATATCTTGAGTTCTATAGGTCTCGATTAACTTGATTTACGAGCAGTCACAACGTGCTTTGAAAACAAGTCGTACAACCAAATAAATAAAATAACCTAATAAGTCTTACCAAAGTGTAAAGTCTAATTTTTTTATATTTTCTTCGGGATAGTATTAGAAATCACGTCGTGCATTGACAGACAGTGTCGCGACAACCCCGTGCATAAGGGTGCCTGTCAGGGGGTTACCACGATACTAAATGTCACATGTGTGACATGATTTCTAATACTATTCCGGAGAAAATATAAAAAAAATAGACTTCATTACGTCAAAACGTAAGATTTTTTAACCGACTTCAAAAAAGAAGGGGTTCTCAATTATTCGTGGGAATCTTTTTATACCTTTATTACCTACTATCTCCCAAAGTCACCATGATCCAAACTTCATAGTCCCTCCCTGGGACAATACGTAGAGAAACTTTCAGCTTTTATAAAATAACGAAGGTCTGGCACGCACTGGCTCTTAGCCCACTAGGTATAACTAATAGATTTGCATTTTGTCCAGAAAAATATTTTTGATATTGAAACAAAGGGTGTTTTTTTGGTGAAACTCGCTTACCCGGTCTTGGCAAAGTTCCCCCAATACAGCATAACGGATTCCGACAACGCTACTTCGGATTTCGTGTAGTTGCGCGGGAAATGTGCCAACCCGCCGACCAGGGGGGCCCCGAAAATGTATGGCAGCTCCTCTCCGTGGATGCAGCCTTGCCTCTGTTAAACAAAGTCAAAGTCAAAACGTTTATTCAAAGTAGGTAAAAAAATTACGCTTTTTGATAGTCGGTTTGCATTTGTAAGATGACTAGCTTATGCTCGCGACTTCGTCCGCGTGGACTACACAAATTTCAAACCCTTATTTCACCCCCTTAGGGGTTGAATTTTCAAAAATCCTTTCTTAGCGGATGCCTAAGTCATAATAGCTATCTGCATGCCAAATTTCAGCCCGATCCGTCCAGTAGTTTGAGCTGTGCGTTAATAGATCAGTCAGTCAGTCAGTCACCTTTTCCTTTTATATATTTAGATGATATACAGTAGTGGTGATAATTTTTACGCGAACTTAAAACTAAAGCTACGAGGGTTCCAAACGCGCCCAGCTCTGAGAAGAGCCCACAACAAACTCAACAAATTAAAATAATTAATGAAATATGGAGCCGTATTGGCCAAGTAATTAAATTTTACTGAGATTCGTACGTGTGTATAAATTTATATTAGGTATAGGCAGTAGGTACAACTTTAGGATTTTTGAATACTGTAATACTTTACTAATTGGGTATTTTCCTACTTTTGAATTTGATAAATATTATTACTTTATTTTAAACTAGCTTATGCTCGCGACTTCGTCCGCGTGGACTACACAAATTTCAAACCCCTACTTCACCCCCTTAGGAGTTGAATTTTCGAAAATCCTTTCTTAGCGGATGCCTACGTCACAATAGCTATCTGCATGCCAAATTTCAGCCCGATCGGTCCAGTAGTTTGAGCTGTGCGTTGATAGATCAGTCATTCAGTCAGTCAGTCAGTCAGTCAGTCAGTCAGTCAGTCACCTTTTCCTTTTATATATTTAGATTAGGATAAAAATAATGACGTACGCTGAAAAAAAGATAAAAATCCAACAAAGATTTACAAAGTTACAGGCATTTTAATTTTGGAGTGTGTTTAGATATGTTGTTCATAGATGTCGCTGTCCATGAAATCTAGGATATTAACTCGCAGCGATTGACATTAGTCTATGTGACACTGTCAGTGACTTGTACAACGTGATTTTCAGAAAATATAACACACTGTTTTTAAAGGTTATCGTAGTTTTATTGGTTTAACGGTAATAAGTGTGAATCTTAAAGTTAAAACGCAAATACAGAACCGTGAGCTAACATTTGGTGCCGAAACCAGGGATTGTTGTGAAATAAAAAGTTTTAGTGTAACTTGCAAACTTACCATGGATCCGTTACTAGCAAATCAAGACGAACTGTTTAAACAATTACAAAAAGCGGAGTATAACTATAAAAAATCTCCAAAGGAAAGACTTAAACAAGCGTACATCGAAACTAGATTGGAAATATTGGAAGATATCTGGGTAGAATTCAAGAAAGGTCACAAAGATTTAATTTCCATTGTTGACAAAAAAGGTAAGGAAAGTTTATCATATTTTACTTCTGATAAATTCGATCAGTTCCAAGAACTATATACAAACTACAGATGCACACTAAAGGAGGCACTTGCTGGTGTTTCAAGTGATACTAAACAGAGTTCATCATTGTCAACCGATGTAGCGCACAACTCTGACCCATTTTGTGATATAAAGTTGCCCAAAATCACTTTACCAACTTTTACCGGCAAATACCATGAGTGGCAAACTTTCCATGACATCTTCACATCATTAATTCATAACAATAAGAATATATCAGCAGTACAAAAACTTCACTATTTAAAAACAAGTCTGTCCGGAGAACCAGAAATATTAATAAGAAATTTTGCTACAACGGAGCTTAATTATGTAGAAGCATGGAAACAGCTTACTAAACGATATAACAATATAAGGTTCAACTGTAATGCCATATTAAAAACCTTTTTTTCACAAAAACAGATTACTACTGAGTCGCCCGCTGCACTGAAACAGTTATTAGATACGACATCATCCTGTTTAAAAAGTTTAAGTAATATTGCAGTAAATGTAAGTAATTGGGATGCTATTGTAGTGTACTTTGTTGTCTCTAAAATGGATATTGAGTCGCGGAAGTTATGGGAACATCAACAGAGCATGTGCGGAGATGAATTACCAACTTGGTCGCAACTTGTTGAATTTTTAGAATCTCGCTTTAGAAGCCTTGAAATGATGGATACTGGGAAACAAAGCTCTAATAGACCTACTTTAAAACCAAAATCATTTCATGCCGCTCTAACTAATGAAAACCAACCCATATGTGTCTTATGTAACGGACCACACTTTATATTCAGTTGCAAGGAGTTTGGACAGAAGGGAGTGAGAGAGAGACAGCAATATGTACAAGAGAACGGGCTATGCTTCAATTGCCTTTCAAATACACATTCAGTGAGCCGGTGTAGACAAATCAAATCTTGCAGACGGTGCAGACGGAGACATCACTCGTTACTCCATTTTGAGAAAGAAAATCATGAGAGGAACACGAACAACACGATAACCAAACAGACTGAGCCACAGAGAGAGGAGAACAAACAACAAAATTCAGATACAACTACACTAGAGAACAGAGTAGTAGCTAACTTTGCGAGAGGAGAGTTACACAGCTATAACGTTTTACTGGCTACTGCAATTGTTAAATCTAGATCTAAGTGCGGAACAAAATTAGTTTTTAGAACATTACTTGATCAGGGATCACAAGCTTCTTTTGTAACAGAAGCCACGGTACAATTACTTGGGTTAAAAAGAGAACCTATTAATGGTTTGGTGTCAGGGATAGGGAACGGACAGGTGAAAATTAAACACATGACTTCTTTAGTCATTGAGTCCTTTCATAATCCACAAAACATAATTCAGGTAAATGCGTACGTTATGAGTTCACTTGCGTCACTGTTACCGACAAGTACAATTCACACACCTGATTGGTTAGAATTAGAGAACCTTACACTAGCTGATCCAGGATTTGCAACACCCGGCAAAATTGACATTTTGCTAGGAGCTGATGTATATGGAGAGGTATTACTCAATGACATGATTAAGCATCCACAAGGAAATCTTATAGCACAAAATACAATCCTTGGGTGTAGGTTAGGACGAGCGACACATGATACAACTTCAGCGAGAAGAGAAATTGCGAGTATGCACATCAACATTAGAGAAGACGAGTTCTTAAGAAAATTCTGGGATATGGAGAATGAGCCAAACAGCCTAGAAAAAAAGCTAACGGAGGAAGAACTTAAATGCGAAGAACTTTATGAGAAAACTACAACAAGAAATGAAGAAGGAAGATTCGTAGTAAAACTACCATTTAAAGACGAAGAACCACGAAGCCAGTATGGACAAACAAAAGAAATAGCTACAAGAAAACTACTGAGTTTAGAAAAGAGATTACTAAAAGATGAGAAACTATATATTGAGTACCAAAATGTCATGCAAGAATATTTGACTCTGAATCATATGTCACTAATCAAAGGGGAAGACATTGAAAATCCTAAATCTGTGTATCTTCCACATCACGCGGTAGTGCGCGAAGATAAAGACACTACGAAGGTCCGAGTGGTTTACAATGCTTCGTCCAAAGGAGTAAATAACGTTTCACTTAATGACGACCTTCTAGTTGGACCTAAACTTCAACAAGACCTGAGACATCTTCTGATGAGATGGCGGAAATTTCGAGTATGCATTATTGCTGATTTGGTAAAAATGTACAGGCAAGTCCGAGTTACTGAGGAAGACGCTAACTACCAAAGAATTTTATGGAGAAACAATCCTGATGAGCCTATACAACATTTTAGACTATTAACTTTGACCTTTGGTACTGCATGTGCACCCACCTTAGCGGTAAAAACTTTACAAAAATTAGCGGATGTTGAACAGTCAAACTATCCAATTGCATCCGAAATAACTAAGAAAGACTATTATATTGATGACTTGATGACTGGCTGCGACAGTTTCGAAGAAGCTGTAGAGATATACGAACAAATGAACAAATTGATGAATTCTGGTGGTTTTCAATTGCAGAAGTGGAGTAGTAATGATTCGAGATTTTTAAAATATATTGACAAAGAAAAACACAGAAGTGATCAACTCGTTCCAATTAAAGTAGACAATATGATGAAAGTGTTAGGCATTGGTTGGAACAGAGAAACTGACAATTTTGAATACACTGTTAATTTACCTGAATCTAAACAGCCAATTACGAAACGGCAAGTATTATCTGATATCGCGAGACTATACGACCCGATTGGATGGATATCACCAGTGGTTATTACTGCCAAGATTTTTATACAAAAACTGTGGAAATTAAAATTAGAATGGGACGATGAAATTACTGATGATTTATTAGCAGAATGGATTAAATTTAGAGAAGATTTAGTGAACTTAAAAGACATTTTAATTCCAAGATGGTTGAATAGCGAACGAGGTTGCAAAACAGAATTACACGCTTTTTCAGATGCATCTCAAGTTGCTTATGCAGCTGCGGTGTATATTAGAGTTGAGAACGAGGAAAACGACATTAAAGTGAGTTTAGTGACGGCTAAAACAAAAGTTGCACCAATTGACAAGGAATCATCTATACCCAGGTTGGAGTTATGCGGAGCAGTCCTCGCAGCTAAGTTGTTGCATGAAGTCTCACAGGTGATGAACATCCCAAAAGAAAATTTGCACGCTTGGACTGATTCTACTGTTGTCCTGGCATGGTTAAAAGGACCACCTTGTCGATGGGCCACATTCGTGAGTAACCGAGTATCAGAGATTTTAACTATGACGGAGTATAATCAGTGGAGATATGTATCAACGAACGCGAATCCCGCAGATTGCGCGTCAAGAGGCCTTAAGCCTGACGAATTAAAAAATCATACACTCTGGTGGAATGGGCCGAGCTGGTTGTCAGAACCAACTATTAACACAGAGACAATTAAGATTGAAGAAACACATGAAGAAGAGAGAACCAAATCTTTAACTACCTTAACTCATCAAGAAGAAGATTTTGTATGGACTAAATATTCCAGTTTAGGTAAAATGCTGAGAGTGATTTCATATTGCAGACGATTTTTAAATTATAATCTTCCGAAGAATGAACGCGAAACATTACCAAATTACATTACAGTTAATGAATTAGAGAAAACGCTACAAATGTGTATTAAACAAGTTCAGAATTTAGAGTTTGGTGATGAGTTAAAGAAGTTAAATACAAAAGGACATCTAACAAAAGGGAGTTTACTTTACACTCTTCACCCCTTTTGTGATCAAAACGGGATTGTAAGAGTTGGTGGACGTATTGAACATGCCAGTGCAAGTTTTGATGAGAGACACCCTATAATTATGCCGAGTAAGAGTCATCTTACTCAGTTATTAGTTGCTGATGCTCACACCAAAACTATGCATGGTGGGCCACAACTCATGCTTAATCATTTACGCACAAAATATTGGATTATTAGAGCAAGAGACCAAGTAAAGAAACATTTCAGAAAATGCGTAGTGTGTTTGAGACATTCTAAGGTTACAAATCAATTGATGGGTCAACTTCCAGAAGCGAGGTAAAACCAAGCAAACCTTTCAAATCAGCAGGCGTTGACTACGCAGGACCTATTAATATACGTTTTTCTCCTGGACGCGGATCAAAATCATATAAAGGCTACATCTGCTTATTTGTTTGTATGGTAACACGTGCCATACACCTAGAAGCAGTTACTGATCTAAGTGCTAAAGGTTTTATCGCAGCCTTTCGACGTTTCACATCGAGGCGCGGCCATTGTCAGGATTTACACAGTGACAATGGCTCGAACTTTGTCAAGGCAAACAAGGAGCTACAAGCTATGCTTAACGATGCCAAATCTGAACTTCCACGTGAAATTGCACATTTATTGACTTCAGAAAACACACGATGGCACTTTATACCCCCTCAATCGCCAAATTTCGGAGGACTGTGGGAGGCTGGTGTAAGGTCAGTTAAGACACATTTAAAGAAAGTTATCGGTGATAGCACATTAACTTACGAAGAGCTGTCGACAGCACTGACTCAAATCGAAGCTTGCTTAAATTCACGTCCTTTGTCTGTCCTTAGCGACGATCCTAATGATCCACTGCCCTTGACACCAGGCCATTTCTTAGTAGGTGAACCATTACTTAACGTTAGTGATGTTAATTATTGTAATAAAAACATATCTGGTATTGAACGTTGGAATGTAACACAAAAAATGGTAAATGAATTTTGGAAGAGATGGTCAAAAGAATATTTGTTAAACTTAAGTCATAGATATAAATGGAATTCTAAGAAACCAGAACCTGATGTAAATGATATTGTCGTATTAAGAGATGATTTTTGCCACCATCTAAATGGTTATTAGGTAAAATCATAGCCAAGCACCCCGGTCGTGATATGCTAACCCGTGTTGTAACTGTCAAATGTAAGAACGGATGTTACAAACGTCCACTAAATAAGATTTGTGTTCTCACTAAAAGTGCAATGTAATATATTCTCACGGTGGGCGGTGCTGTAGTTATAATTTAGTTTAAGTTCTTATCAAACGTTTAATTTCGCTAAATATTTTGTTAATTGATTTACTTACTTTTTCTTTTGTTATTGTTGCTTTGTTTGTACTATTGTTTGTACTATTACTATCAATATTGATATTATTGTTTAAAAGTTTATTTAGATTCAGTTTAACTTTGTTTGAGATTGTAACAATTACTATTCTGCTCACTCTTTTTTGGTTAAGTTTTACTTTTTGTTTAACGTTATATTGAAGGACAAGTCCTTGGTGGGCGGAATGTTTAGATATGTTGTTCATAGATGTCGCTGTCCATGAAATCTAGGATATTAACTCGCAGCGATTGACATTAGTCTATGTGACACTGTCAGTGACTTGTACAACGTGATTTTCAGAAAATATAACACACTGTTTTTAAAGGTTATCGTAGTTTTATTGGTTTAACGGTAATAAGTGTGAATCTTAAAGTTAAAACGCAAATACAGAACCGTGAGCTAACAGAGTGGGAGGGTCTTCTATCCCTTTCTCGCAAAACGAAAATTTGTATGAAACCGCACGAAGCTAATATGGGATTAGTCAACTATAACTTTGTTTACTATAATTTTAGCTTAAAACTAAGTATCTTTGTATATTGGCATAACTACGGAATCCTAATCTAAATATATAAAAGGAAAAGGTGACTGACTGACTGACTGACTGACTGTCTGATCTATCAACGCACAGCTCAAACTACTGGACGGATCGGGCTGAAATTTTGCATGCAGATAGCTATTATGACGTAGGCATCCGCTAATTGAAAATTCAACTCCTAAGGGGGTGAAATAGGGGTTTGGAATTTTTGTAGTCCACGCGGACGAAGTCGCGAGCATAAGCTAGTCTAAATATATAAAAGGAAAAGGTGACTGACTGACTGACTGATCTATCAACGCACTGCTCAAACTACTGGACGGATCGGGCTGAAATTTGGCATGCAGATAGCTATTATGACTTAGGCATCCGCTAAGAAAGGATTTTTTTAAAATTCAACCCCTAAGGGGGTGAGATAGGTGTTTGAAATTTGCATAGTCCACGCGAACGAAGTCGCGAGCATAAGCTAGTCCTAATTCCTAATCTAAATATATAAAAGGAAAAGGTGACTGACTGACTGACTGACTGATCTTTCAACGCACAGCTCAAACTACTGGACAGATCGGGCTGAAATTTTGCATGCAGATAGCTATTATGACGTAGGCATCCGCTAAGAAAGGATTTTTGAAAATTCAACTCCTAAGGGGGTGAAATAGGGGTTTGAAATTTGTGTAGTCCACGCGGAGGAAATCGCGAGCATAAGCTAGTTTATGTGTATTTTGATAGACAATTTTACATGTCTCTTTTCAAAACTCATCAAAGGTCTGTCTGCTATCGGTAATTGAGACTACAGAATTAGATTGTAAAGTACGGTTCTATTTCTAGAATTCGTAATATTATTTCCACTCCAATCAACGAATATTTCGCACTTAGATGTTTAAAGGTATCGTGAATTGGGTTTTGAATACAATTTAATATTTGAAGTGAAATTACGAGACATTTATATCAATAATAATAATTATAAAACAATAATCAATAATAATTATTATAAATATATAGATACAGGTATTATTTTTCATCTTTAGTGGTGGGAGTATTCAGCGCCATCTATGAAAATTTTAGCGAACGTTGCCCTGAAACCTGAAGCTTGTGCTAGGAGTAGGTGCGACAATAGTGCATCGGGTGGGGCTTGAACCGGCGACCTTTCTGATTTCAGTCCGCACCGTTAACCGTTGAGTTATTGAGGCTCAAACACACAGTCACAAGCTATGCAATGCCACGTGCCAATTTTGAGAGACAACATTAAAATTCAAGAAGACATTTTTCAATTTACACACAAGCCAGTACAATTTATACGAGGAATGATTTCTTTTTAAACTTCGAACGTTCCGCGATCCCAAATGTTGCTTTCATATCTTTTGAAATTCAGTGCTACATTGAAAGTTGTATTAACTTCGAAGGTTATACAAAGGTTATTTATAGAACATTCGAGATTTGTGTTCTGTATTATAATGTGTTTGACTTCGATAAAGCGTTCGTAGAATAGAATATTTGAGCTACAATATTTCGTGGGTAGAAAATCTTTTTACTACAGAAGTTTAACTAAAATATAACTTCTCTACTTTTTATGTAAGAACTCTTTGTGTAAGAACTCGTGAACTTCGTTGAGAAGTTCACGAGTTCTTACCCAGACATTTTTAGGGTTCCGTACCTTAAAAAGAAAAAGGGAACCCTTATAGGATCACTTTGTTGTATGTCTGTCTGAATGTTTTAAGAAACCAATAGGATACTTCCCGTTGACCTAGAATCATGAAAATTGGCAGGTAAGTACTAAGTAGGTCTTATAGCACACATAAGGGTAAAAATTTGAAAACGATGAGTTTGTGGTTCTGTACAAAAAAAAATGTGTTAATGAACCTAGTATTTTCAACTTTCAACGTAAAATAACTAAATCAAGTGCGGTATCCTATAAAAGAACTTTACTTGTACATTCTAAAACAAGTTTTCATTTATTTTTAGGCATAAAAGTAGTCGAAAAAATACGATTGTAATACGGAACCCTCGGTGCGCGAGTCAAACTCACACTTGGCCGGATTTTCTTTTTAGCTTTTTTGGGCTAGAGATTAAAATACGTTGATCGTGATCGTGAGCTCAAATTCTCGACAGACACATCAAATATTTCTATGAATATATGAATATGAATAAAACTGATGTGTTATAAACAAATGAATATCAATAAATAATTTATTATCACGCAATGGCACATAATATTTAAGTAAGATTCTACGGACGTTTATCTAGAGACGGCTTTGTTCTGCCGCGGGACATTAAAATGATTAAAATGATGCCATCAGTGATTCAAAGTCAAAGTCAAAGTCAAGTGTTTTATTCAAAATAGGTAATAATTTACTCTTTTTGATAGTCAGATGTTGGATTTGTTAGATATAGTGGTGATAATTATTACGCAAACTTAAAACTAAAGCTACGAGGGTTCCAAACGCGCCCAGGTCTGAGAAGAGCCCACAACAAACTCATTCGCGTGGAAACATAACTAAACATTTGAAAAAATACAAATATATTAAAAGAACATTCCGTTTAATATTCAAGGAAAATGAATGTACTTAGCAAAAATATTATAAGAAAATATATCATGAGTTATGAGGATAACCTTTGAAATACCGATAAATACACAAAAGAGCTTGGTTTCTTGGAAGATTCCTAAGGTAATATTTTAATTTTGTTGCGATGTTCACATCATCTAAGAGTTCTGACTTCTTTATTATTTGAAGGTACGATTCTTTTTTTTATTCAAAAAAAAATGTTTTTCTCAGCCGTTTTACACAAAATTCTTACCTGACCTATCCTTCATTGAAACTTTTATTAAATAAATCTAAATATATAAAAGGAAAAGGTGACTAACTGACTAACTGGCTGATCTATCAACGCACAGCTCAAACTAGTGGACGGTCGGACTAAAGGCATGCAGATAGCTATTATGATGTAGGCATCCGCTAAGAAAGGATTTTTGAAAATTCAACCCCTAAGGGGGTGAAATAAGGGGTTTGAAATTTGTGTAGTCCACGCGAACGAAGTCGCGGGAATAAGCTACCATACAAAAATATTGATACATCGATAACAAAATAGGTATCGATATTTTTTCAACAAGCCTATTTGGGAATACTGTCTGATTTTCAAAGGCGGTATTAAAATGTGAGGTTACATTTTCATTTCATACACTATTCAAATAAAAGGCGGGACAATTTCGCACAAAATATGATTTCTTTTTAAATCTTTTGAGTTTCCGAAATGACGTAGTCTTTGATCTTGTCGAAATTAGTAGGATTATTAACTTTGAGTATAAAAGCTTGTTAGGTATTTCTATAGAATAAAGTCGTTATTTTTGCCAGTTTTTTTTTTAAAGAAATGATACGTTTTTGAAGGAACGATCGAGAAAATGTGTAGATATTATTTTGTTGGCATTAATTATTCTTGTTGAAGGATAAAATCACTTTTTAACCGACTACCTAAAAGTAGGAGAATCTTACAGACAGTACATTAGACAGTAAGTCACTATCGAGCAGCTGGTCGTTTAACTACAGGCATTCAATTAAAACAAGATTGATTTGAAGAAGAAAAATAGAGTACCTAATAAAAAAAAATCGGCTCAAATTGTAAACCTAAAATCAGTTAAAAATACACAATTTATAACTATGTTAAATCTAGGTCAGGAAGATAACAAGACGCCAATAAATAGGAAACTCACGGATGAAGACGCCATTTTGGCTTTATCAGCATTTTCTATCTAAAGAGGAAATCAGCATGGCGTTAGAGATTTATGTTTTGTGACTAATAGCGCGATCGATTCGCGAATGCTGCGCAGGAAAACAACATTTTAGTACTAAAATATTGGTATCGGGCCATTTGTCAAGCGGTGGGACGTGTCCGTGAACTTAGCAGAGCATGTGCTAGCAGATCAAAAATAAAAAGGAGTTCTATTCGCATGCAGAAGAGTTCTAGAGTTCCTGATACTTTTTAAAGATAGTTCTGGCGTTTTAACCAAAATAATCGCAGTTAAAATAATGCTCTGCTAACTTCCGGTAGCAGATCATTTTCGAGCAAAGCAAAAAAAAAAAGACAGTTCTGTACGCATGCAGGTCAGTTCTATAGTTCCTCATACTTAATAATGATAGTTCTGGCCATTTAAGCTTAAAAAAAATCGATTGAAAAAATGAAAAAAAATTCAAACTTTATAATCACAAGTCATTAAAAAAATTCCAGCAGCTAGAACTCTGATCTGAGAGGCTGGAACTCCTCGATTTATTCTAGCTTATTAAACAAGCTATCGAATAAACCTACAAACTAAACCAGAACTCTCATAAAAATGCCAGCAGAGCATACCAGAAGAGTCAATTACTATAAATTTTCGAACTTAGTATCAAAAGTTATTAAAAAAACTCCAGCAGCTAGAACTCTGATCTGAGAGGCGGGAACTCCTCGATTTATTCTAGCTTATTAAACAAGCTATCGAAAAAACCTATAATCTAGCCTGGAACTCTCAAAAAGATGCCAGCAGAGCATACAAGAAGAGTCAACTACTTTTAATTTTAAACTTAATATCAAAAGTTATTTTAAAGAATCCAGCAGCTAGAACTCTGATCTGAGAGGCGGGAACTCCTCGATTTATTCTAGCTTATTAAACAAGCTATCGAATAAACCTACAAACTTAACCAGAACTTTCATAAAAATGCCAGCAGAGCATACCAGAAGAGTCAATTACTTTAAATTTTCGAACTTAGTATCAAAAGTTATTAAAAAAACTGCAGTAGCTAGAACTCTGATCTGAGAGGCGGGAACTCCTCGA
Organism: Maniola hyperantus; assembly: GCF_902806685.2. Classification (NCBI taxonomy): domain Eukaryota; kingdom Metazoa; phylum Arthropoda; class Insecta; order Lepidoptera; family Nymphalidae; genus Maniola; species Maniola hyperantus. The sequence goes on from NC_048539.1 coordinate 890,607, forward strand.
TTTATTCTAGCTTATTAAACAAGCTATCGAATAAACCTACAAACTAAACCAGAACTCTCATAAAAATGCCAGCAGAGCATACAAGAAGAGTCAATTACTTTAAATTTTCGAACTTAGTATCAAAAGTTATTTAAAAAACTCCAGTAGCTAGAACTTTGATCTGAGAGGCGGGAACTCCTCGATTTATTCTAGCTTATTAAACAAGCTATCGAATTAACCTACAAACTTAACCAGAACTCTCATAAAAATACCAGCAGAGCATAGCAGAAGAGTCAACTACTTTAAATTTTCGAAATTAATATCAAAAGTTATTTAAAAGAATCCAGCAGCTAGAACTCTGATCTGAGAAGCGGGAACTCCTCGATTTATTCTAGCTTATTAAACAAGCTATCGAATAAACCTACAAACTGAACCAGAACTCTCATAAAAATGCCAGCAGAGCATACAAGAAGAGTCAACTACTTTAAATTTTTGAACTTTATATCAAAAGTTATTTAAAAGAATCCAGCAGCTAGAACTCTGATCTGAGAGGCGGGAACTCCTCGATTTATTCTAGCTTATTAAACAAGCTATCGACTAAACCTACAAACTGAACCAGAACTCTCATAAAAATGCCAGCAGAGCATACAAGAAGAGTCAATTACTTTAAATTTTTGAACTTAGTATCAAAAGTTATTTAAAAGAATCCAGCAGCTAGAACTCTGATCTGAGAGGCGGGAACTCCTCGATTTATTCTAGCTTATTAAACAAGCTATCGAATAAACCTACAAACTTAACCAGAACTTTCATAAAAATGCCAGCAGAGCATACCAGAAGAGTCAATTACTTTAAATTTTCGAACTTAGTATCAAAAGTTATTTAAAAGAATCCAGCAGCTAGAACTCTGATCTGAGAGGCGGGAACTCCTCGATTTATTCTAGCTTATTAAACAAGCTATCGAATAAACCTACAAACTAAACCAGAACTCTCATAAAAATGCCAGCAGAGCATACAAGAAGAGTCAATTACTTTAAATTTTCGAACTTAGTATCAAAAGTTATTTAAAAAACTCCAGTAGCTAGAACTTTGATCTGAGAGGCGGGAACTCCTCGATTTATTCTAGCTTATTAAACAAGCTATCGAATTAACCTACAAACTTAACCAGAACTCTCATAAAAATACCAGCAGAGCATAGCAGAAGAGTCAACTACTTTAAATTTTCGAAATTAATATCAAAAGTTATTTAAAAGAATCCAGCAGCTAGAACTCTGATCTGAGAAGCGGGAACTCCTCGATTTATTCTAGCTTATTAAACAAGCTATCGAATAAACCTACAAACTGAACCAGAACTCTCATAAAAATGCCAGCAGAGCATACAAGAAGAGTCAACTACTTTAAATTTTTGAACTTTATATCAAAAGTTATTTAAAAGAATCCAGCAGCTAGAACTCTGATCTGAGAGGCGGGAACTCCTCGATTTATTCTAGCTTATTAAACAAGCTATCGACTAAACCTACAAACTGAACCAGAACTCTCATAAAAATGCCAGCAGAGCATACAAGAAGAGTCAATAACTTTAAATTTTTGAACTTAGTATCAAAAGTTATTTAAAAAACTCCAGCAGCTAGAACTCTGATCTGAGAGGCGGGAACTCCTTGATTTATTCTAGCTTATTAAACAAGCTATCGAAAAAACCTATAATCTAGCCTGGAACTCTCAAAAAGATGCCAGCAGAGCATAGAAGAAGAGTCAACTACTTTAAATTTTCGAACTTAGTATCAAAAGTTATTTAAAAGAATCCAGCAGCTAGAACTCTGATCTGAGAGGCGGGAACTCCTCGATTTATTCTAGCTTATTAAACAAGCTATCGAAAAAACCTATAATTTAGCCTGGAACTCTCAAAAAGATGCCAGCAGAGCATACCAGAAGAGTCAACTACTTTAAATTTTCGAACTTAATATCAAAAGTTATTTAAAAGAATCCAGCAGCTAGAACTCTGATCTGAGAGGCGGGAACTCCTCGATTTATTCTAGCTTATTGAACAAGCTATCGAAAAAACCTACAAACTTAACCAGAACTCTCATAAAAATGCCAGCAGAGCATACCAGAAGAGTCAATTACTTTAAATTTACGAACTTAGTATCAAAAGTTATTAAAAAAAACTCCAGCAGCTAGAACTCTGATCTGAGAGGCAAGAACTCCTCTATTTATCTTAGCTTATTAAACAAGCTATTAAAAAATCCTACAAACTAGTCCAGAACTCTCAGAAACGTGCCATTAGGGCATATCTTCTATGCCCTAATGTTCCTAAGTCAATTACAATAAATTTTCAAATTTAAAAATTAATATAACTTACAAAAAACTGGCCAAGTGCGAGTCAGGCTCGCGTAACGAGGGTCCGTACTGCAGTCGTATTTTTTCGACATTTTGCACGATAATTCATAAACTATGATGTGTTAAAAAAATCTGTTTTAGAATGCACAAGTGAAGACCTTTCATATGATACGCCACTTGATATAGTTATTTTATTTTGAAAATTGAAAATCCTAATTATTAGTTCTTGACCACAATTTTTTTTTGTGTGATGTAACCACAAAGTCACGGTTTTCAGATTTTTTCCTGAATGTCTGCTATAAGACCTACCTACGTGCCAAATTTCATGATTCTAGGTCAACGGGAAGTACACTATAGGTTTCTTGACAGACCGACGGACAGACAGACGGACAACAAAGTGATCCTATAAGGGTTCCGTTTTTCCTTTTGAGGTCATCATCATCATGATCAACCCATCACCGGCTCACTACAGAGCACAGGTCTCCTCTCAGAGTGAGAAGGGTTTTGGCCATAGTCGGATTGGCAGACTTCACACACCTTTGAGAACATTATGGAGAACTCTTAGGCATGCAGGTTTCCTCAAGATGTTTTCCTTCACCGTTAAAGCAAGTGATATTTTAATTACTTAAAAACGCACATAACTCCGAAAAGTTAAAGGTGCGTGCCGGGGATCGAACCCCCGACCTCCGATTGGAAGGCGGACGTCCTAACCACTAGGCTACCACAGCTTCCCTTTGAGGTACGGAACCCTAAATAGTACCGACCGATATACCGATATGATTTATTGCATAGGTGCCATAGTTATAGACCTTCAAGTTACATGGTAACTTTTGCTCCCGGAAAATTTATGGTTCCTGTTCGATGGCATACTATTTTTCACATACAAGAAGTTGACGTGATTATCTGCATTATACTTATTTAGTTAAAAGATAGTATTTATATTTTTTCAGGTTAAAAAGTTGCCCATGTGAGGCTACTTTTATCTCGAAAAATATAAAAATCCTGTGGGATATCGAGAAAAAATAAACACCATAATTTAGACAACCATATCGGTTTTTATTTAAATTTTAACGCTACTAAACTAAACCCCAAATTGTATTATTGTAATTCTCTAACATAATTCTAGATGGCGCTGCTCGTTATTTTTACACGGTAGCAGTTAGATTTCCTGAGGAGTGATAAGAACTATTGAAAAGATATGCGATTGCTGTTACTGCATATTATGCTCTCTCTCGGTTGAATTTCAATATCTTCATCTACGTTGTTGACTTTCTGCTTTCGTTATTGGTTTAGGTTTCGTCTGATTTTCATTGTGATTTGGCTTTGATGATTCAATATTTTTTAAGATTAATTTAGTTACTAGATTTAATATAATTTTTTGTAGTTTGTTTAAACATTTTAAACTTTTTACTCAACCTATTTGGTTTTTCTTTATTTGTCACTTCCTGTTAATATATAATTATAAGCAATTTAGAAAATAAGAAGTATATAGGTAAGTTGTGAATTGGCTTTGATGATTCAATAGTTTTTAAGATTAATTTAGTTACTAAATTAGATTTAATATAATTTTATGTAGTTTGTTTAAGCATTTTAAACTTTTTATTCAGCCCATTTGGTTTTTCTTTATTTCTCACTTCGTGTAAATATATAATTATAAGCAATTTAAAAATAAGAAGTATATAGCTAAGTTGTGAATTGGCTTTGATGATTCAATAGTTTTTAAGTTTAATTACGTTATTTGACTACATTTAATATAGTTTATTTAAACTTTTTACTTAGCCTATTAATTGTTTTTCTTGATTTTTCACTTCCTGTAAATATATAATAGCAAAATAAATAAATAAGCAATTTAGTAAGTAAGAAGCGTATCTAAAATGACCAAGCCGAAGAAAAGTTATGATAAAATTGCATTGCGGCAAATTTTATCTGATCGAAATTATCGTACCATTGATAAGAACGGGCGTCCGTTTGCACCTTCTCATGAGGTATATAATACCATTTCAGAGTTGATGGCCAATAAAGGGTCACCCATTACGCCCAAACACATCCATACCATCATCAATAATAATCGTGGTGGGTTTAAAGACTTGATTCTAGAAATTTTTGATATTCGACCGCCGACTGAATTGAGTATCTCGGGACACGACGATAAATGTTATATTTTTGAAAGATGTTCCGACCAAACCACTGATCAGAGTATTGGTACCAGTTTAACGTCGATATGGGTCAACTTGATCATTTCTCAAGAAAAATGGGAAACAATTAAACCACGTGAAAAAATATATGGGCAGCGCATATATTTTAAATTGCGACAAGGATGGGCAGATGTGGTAGCTGAAGCACTGTGGGTGCAGCACCATATTGATTGTGTGTTTGTCTTCAAAAACCATAATATTTATACAAGTGCAATCGCCAAATTTTTTTTAACAATAGAAGGATTCTGCCGGGAATGCAATGCCAAGATTTTTTGCACATTAATGAAAGAGCCGACGAAAGGTGTTGATGTCGTTCTGCAGTGCAAAGTGAATGGCATAAAAGCAAATTCTCATACTAAAAGAAGGCAGCTGAGAGGTGCTCGTCGCCTCGAAGTGGCAAATAATCTTATTGACGGCCGTATTGATGCAGTAACATGGCGACGTAGAGAAGCTGGGCGCTTCGCGATAGCTTGTTTAATAAGCTAGAATAAATCGAGGAGTTCCCGCCTCTCAGATCAGAGTTCTAGCTACTGGAGTTTTTTTAATAACTTTTGATACTAAGTTCAAAAATTTAAAGTAATTGACTCTTCTGGTATGCTCTGCTGGCATTTTTATGAGAGTTCTGGTTTAGTTTGTAGATTTATTCGATAGCTTGTTTAATAAGCTATAATAAATCGAGGAGTTCCCGTCTCTCAGATCAGAGTTCTAGCTACTGGATGTTTTTTATAATCTTTTTATATTAAGTTCGAAAATTTAAAGTAATTGACTCTTCTGGTATGCTCTGCTGGCATTTTTATGAGAGTTCTGGTTAAATTTGTAGATTTATTCGATAGCTTGTTTCATAAGCTAGAATAAATCGAGGAGTTCCCGCCTCTCAGATCAGAGTTCTAGCTACTGGAGTTTTTTTAATAACTTTTGATACTAAGTTCGAAAATTTAAAGTAATTGACTCTTCTGGTATGCTCTGCTGGCATTTTTATGAGAGTTCTGGTTAAATTTGTAGATTTATTCGATAGCTTGTTTCATAAGCTAGAATAAATCGAGGAGTTCCCGCCTCTCAGATCAGAGTTCTAGCTACTGGAGTTTTTTTAATAACTTTTGATACTAAGTTCGAAAATTTAAAGTAATTGACTCTTCTGGTATGCTCTGCTGGCATTTTTATGAGAGTTCTGGTTAAATTTGTAGATTTATTCGATAGCTTGTTTCATAAGCTAGAATAAATCGAGGAGTTCCCGCCTCTCAGATCAGAGTTCTAGCTACTGGAGTTTTTTTAATAACTTTTGATACTAAGTTCGAAAATTTAAAGTAATTGACTCTTCTGGTATGCTCTGCTGGCATTTTTATGAGAGTTCTGGTTTAGTTTGTAGATTTATTCGATAGCTTGTTTAATAAGCTATAATAAATCGAGGAGTTCCCGTCTCTCAGATCAGAGTTCTAGCTACTGGATGTTTTTTATAATCTTTTTATATTAAGTTCGAAAATTTAAAGTAATTGACTCTTCTGGTATGCTCTGCTGGCATTTTTATGAGAGTTCTGGACCTGTTTACAGGTTAATTTAATAGCTTGTTCAATAAGCTAGAATAAATCGAGGAGTTCCCGCCTCTCAGATCAGAGTTCTAGCTACTGGAGTTTTTTTAATAACTTTTGATACTAAGTTCGAAAATTTAAAGTAATTGACTCTTCTGGTATGCTCTGCTGGCATTTTTATGAGAGTTCTGGTTAAATTTGTAGATTTATTCGATAGCTTGTTTCATAAGCTAGAATAAATCGAGGAGTTCCCGCCTCTCAGATCAGAGTTCTAGCTACTGGAGTTTTTTTAATAACTTTTGATACTAAGTTCGAAAATTTAAAGTAATTGACTCTTCTGGTATGCTCTGCTGGCATTTTTATGAGAGTTCTGGTTAAATTTGTAGATTTATTCGATAGCTTGTTTCATAAGCTAGAATAAATCGAGGAGTTCCCGCCTCTCAGATCAGAGTTCTAGCTACTGGAGTTTTTTTAATAACTTTTGATACTAAGTTCGAAAATTTAAAGTAATTGACTCTTCTGGTATGCTCTGCTGGCATTTTTATGAGAGTTCTGGTTTAGTTTGTAGATTTATTCGATAGCTTGTTTAATAAGCTATAATAAATCGAGGAGTTCCCGTCTCTCAGATCAGAGTTCTAGCTACTGGATGTTTTTTATAATCTTTTTATATTAAGTTCGAAAATTTAAAGTAATTGACTCTTCTGGTATGCTCTGCTGGCATTTTTATGAGAGTTCTGGACCTGTTTACAGGTTAATTTAATAGCTTGTTCAATAAGCTAGAATAAATCGAGGAGTTCCCGCCTCTCAGATGAGAGTTCTAGCTGCTGGATTCTTTTAAATAACTTTTGATATTAAGTTCGAAAATTTAAAGTAGTTGACTCTTCTTGTATGCTCTGCTGGCATCTTTTTGAGAGTTCCAGGCTAGATTATAGGTTTTTTCGATAGCTTGTTTAATAAGCTAGAATAAATTGGGGAGTTCCCGCCTCTCAGATCAGAGTTCTAGCTGCTGGATTCTTTTTAATAACTTTTGATACTAAGTTCGAAAATTTAAAGTAATTGACTCTTCTGGTATGCTCTGCTGGCATTTTTATGAGAGTTCTGGTTTAGTTTGTAGATTTATTCGATAGCTTGTTTAATAAGCTATAATAAATCGAGGAGTTCCCGTCTCTCAGATCAGAGTTCTAGCTACTGGATGTTTTTTATAATCTTTTTATATTAAGTTCGAAAATTTAAAGTAATTGACTCTTCTGGTATGCTCTGCTGGCATTTTTATGAGAGTTCTGGACCTGTTTACAGGTTAATTTAATAGCTTGTTCAATAAGCTAGAATAAATCGAGGAGTTCCCGCCTCTCAGATGAGAGTTCTAGCTGCTGGATTCTTTTAAATAACTTTTGATATTAAGTTCGAAAATTTAAAGTAGTTGACTCTTCTTGTATGCTCTGCTGGCATCTTTTTGAGAGTTCCAGGCTAGATTATAGGTTTTTTCGATAGCTTGTTTAATAAGCTAGAATAAATTGGGGAGTTCCCGCCTCTCAGATCAGAGTTCTAGCTGCTGGATTCTTTTAAATAACTTTTGATACTAAGTTCGAAAATTTAAAGTAATTGACTCTTCTGGTATGCTCTGCTGGCATTTTTATGAGAGTTCTGGTTAAATTTGTAGATTTATTTGATAGCTTGTTTAATAAGCTAGAATAAATCGAGGAGTTCCCGCCTCTCAGATCAGAGTTCTAGCTGCTGGATTCTTTTAAATAACTTTTGATACTAAGTTCGAAAATTTAAAGTAATTGACTCTTCTGGTATGCTCTGCTGGCATTTTTATGAGAGTTCTGGTTAAATTTGTAGATTTATTTGATAGCTTGTTTTATAAGCTAGAATAAATCGAGGAGTTCCCGCCTCTCAGATCAGAGTTCTAGCTGCTGGATTCTTTTAAATAACTTTTGATACTAAGTTCGAAAATTTAAAGTAATTGACTCTTCTGGTATGCTCTGCTGGCATTTTTATGAGAGTTCTGGTTTAGTTTGTAGGTTTATTGGATAGCTTGTTTAATAAGCTATAATAAATCGAGGAGTTCCCGCCTCTCAGATCAGAGTTCTAGCTACTGGATGTTTTTAAAAAAATATATATATTAAGTTCGAAAATTTAAAGTAATTGACTCTTCTGGTATGCTCTGCTGGCATTTTTATGAGAGTTCTGGTTAAGTTTGTAGGTTTTTTCGATAGCTTGTTCAATAAGCTAGAATAAATCGAGGAGTTCCCGCCTCTCAGATCAGAGTTCTAGCTGCTGGATTCTTTTAAATAACTTTTGATATTAAGTTCGAAAATTTAAAGTAGTTGACTCTTCTGGTATGCTCTGCTGGCATCTTTTTGAGAGTTCCAGGCTAGATTATAGGTTTTTTCGATAGCTTGTTTAATAAGCTAGAATAAATCGAGGAGTTCCCGCCTCTCAGATCAGAGTTCTAGCTGCTGGATTCTTTTTAATAACTTTTGATACTAAGTTCGAAAATTTAAAGTAATTGACTCTTCTGGTATGCTCTGCTGGCATTTTTATGAGAGTTCTGGTTAAATTTGTAGATTTATTCGATAGCTTGTTTAATAAGCTAGAATAAATCGAGGAGTTCCCGCCTCTCAGATCAGAGTTCTAGCTACTGGAGTTTTTTTAATAACTTTTGATACTAAGTTCAAAAATTTAAAGTAATTGACTCTTCTGGTATGCTCTGCTGGCATTTTTATGAGAGTTCTGGTTTAGTTTGTAGATTTATTCGATAGCTTGTTTAATAAGCTATAATAAATCGAGGAGTTCCCGTCTCTCAGATCAGAGTTCTAGCTACTGGATGTTTTTTATAATCTTTTTATATTAAGTTCGAAAATTTAAAGTAATTGACTCTTCTGGTATGCTCTGCTGGCATTTTTATGAGATTTCTGGTTTAGTTTGTAGATTTATTCGATAGCTTGTTTAATAAGCTATAATAAATCGAGGAGTTCCCGTCTCTCAGATCAGAGTTCTAGCTACTGGATGTTTTTTATAATCTTTTTATATTAAGTTCGAAAATTTAAAGTAATTGACTCTTCTGGTATGCTCTGCTGGCATTTTTATGAGAGTTCTGGACCTGTTTACAGGTTAATTTAATAGCTTGTTCAATAAGCTAGAATAAATCGAGGAGTTCCCGCCTTTCAGATCAGAGTTCTAGCTGCTGGAGTTTTTTTAATAACTTTTGATACTAAGTTCAAAAATTTAAAGTAATTGACTCTTCTTGTATGCTCTGCTGGCATTTTTATGAGAGTTCTGGTTTAGTTTGTAGGTTTATTCGATAGCTTGTTTAATAAGCTAGAATAAATCGAGGAGTTCCCGCCTCTCAGATCAGAGTTCTAGCTGCTGGAATTTTTTTAATGACTTGTGATTATAAAGTTTGAATTTTTTTTCATTTTTTCAATCGATTTTTTTAAGCTTAAATGGCCAGAACTATCATTATTAAGTATGAGGAACTATAGAACTGACCTGCATGCGTACAGAACTGTCTTTTTTTTTTGCTTTGCTCGAAAATGATCTGCTACCGGAAGTTAGCAGAGCATTATTTTAACTGCGATTTTTTTGGTTAAAACGCCAGAACTATCTTTAAAAAGTATCAGGAACTCTAGAACTCTTCTGCATGCGAATAGAACTCCTTTTTATTTTTGATCTGCTAGCACATGCTCTGCTAAGTTCACGGACATCGGTGGGACCGTGTTTGCTGGGAAATATCTTGATTCAAAGTAACGATTTGAACTGCGACCCAACTTGGAGAACGTAGCTTGAATTTAAATCACTCTGACTGCCTTCCCACCAGAAATGTGCTGAGTTGCGTAGCGAGGGATATTAATTTTATGAATCTAAATATATAAAATTTTTACAAAAAAAATAAAAACCGACTTCGTTACATAAACACTAAAAATTGAAAAATAATTTAATTTATTACCGAATATATTATGTATACAAGAGTTAATATAGTTCCATAATAATACTTTTTGGTGCCGGTGCCAATTAGCTTTAGCTGCGCGAATCGTCTAGACTTCATATTTTTATGGGACTCCACAATGGCACCTCATTGGCACCGACCCCAAAAAATATTATTATGGAACTATATTAACTCTTGTATACATAATATATTCGGTAATAAATTAAATTATTTTTCAATTTTTTGTGTTTATGTAACGAAGTCGGTTTTTATTTTTTTTGTAAAAATTTTTTATTTCACAATTTTTAGTGGCCCCATGGAATTATGCTATGCCTGGTTAAAAATCTACTGTTTACTAAGCTATTACACTGATCGCGAGCAATTTACTCTTATCCGTTGAGGAGTTCCAGTATCTATCTTCGAAGATGTTCATCAGATCTTCACCAAATTGAAATGGGACCAACTTTGAAGTATACCCTTTCAAACAAAAAAAGAATTTTCAAAATCGGTCCAGGCGTTTTTGAGTAATCGGGGAACAAACAACAACAAAAAAAAAAAAGATTCCGACGAATTGAGAACCTCCTCCTTTTTTTGAAGTCGGTTAAAAATGAAAAGGTGACTGACGGACTGACTGACTGACTGCCTGATGTTCATGGGCGGCGGTAAACACAGGCTCGAAGAAATAATTCGAGAGGTCGGGGGGCAACGTCTAAGGGCGCCACCTGTGAGGCTCGGACCACAGCTTAGGATGACGTTGGGATGGGTGGGGTTGTTGGAGTCCTGGTTAGTCCGTACGCCCCCGAGGCCGTGGCGTGAGTCCACGTCCGGGTAACGTTAGAAATCGGGGACCTCGTTTTCGCCGGCGAAGACGCTGTAAAAAGGTTGACTTGTGTAGCCCTACGAGATAGGGAGCGTTGTCGGTCATGATTTGGTCGTCGGGATCGTTAAGGACGTGCTTAGGGCGTCTTTTATCGGGGGGTCGTTTCGGACGGGGGTGTATGTAGCTGCCTGAACTATTAGGGGGTTGGGGTGTCTAATGGCTTTCTCAAAATAGTTTTTGGAAAGCTATTTAAAGTAATAAGCTATTGTCGGGAGTTGGAGTTCTCTGTCGAGGTCTACGTTGCGCAAGTACCACGGGGAGCCAGTGGCCATATGCATAAACTTATTCTGTAGGACTACTTGGACAGGTTTGAGAGAGGAGGGTGGCAGATGTGCAAATGCGACACAGGCATAATGATATTATTGGGCGGATGCACGTCTTGTATAGCGTGACTTTATGTCGAAGTGAACCCGCCTGCTTGTTTGTTCGCTATTTATATTATAACAAACCCCCCCCCCCCCCCCCCCCCCCCCCCCCCCCCCCACACACACTCACGTCCAGTTAGCTACCTCACACATCCATCTTCGGTGGAAAGGTAACTTTACACCGCTTTAGTAAAAGTGTTACGTAGTTCAACCATCTTCCTAATCACGAATGTTATTAAATTGACTTTGGAAAGGAAAGCAACGAGAGTCAGCATCAATATTGAGTTTAAACAAACTTAGAAACTTACAAGTAGTTAAAGAAACAAAGTATCTGCATAAAGTTTACACAAATTTATACAGTTCAGAAAGAAAGGATCGTTGTTATTAACTTACTAGCTTCTGCCGGCGGCTTCGCCCGCGTGGGCTACAGGAAACAAATGTAATTTTTTTTCAGAAACAAACATTATAACATCAGGACGCACACCCTGAACAGCACCGAATAACATATAACCTTCCAACCCCCATTTCATCCCTTTAGGGGGGGATTTTCCCATAGTCGTTTCTTAGCTGAAACGGTACCATACAAACTTTCATCCCCTATTTTACCACCCTTATGGGCGAATTTTTCAAAAATCCTGAAACACGTATTTCTTTATTTGTGACCGAAAACCTAAATACCAATTTTCATGCAAATAACTTGAAAAATGGCGGACTTTCATACAAACTTCCATCCCCTATTTAACCCACTTAGGGGTGGAATTTCAAAAAATCCTTTCTTAGTGGATACCTACTCTTTACAAAGAATAGACCCTCCAAATTTCATGTCTTTAGGACCGGCGGTTTAGGCTGTGCGTTGATATATATGTCAGTCAGTCAGTCAGGACTTTGAATTTTATATATATAGATTAGTCATAATAAACCGAAACTGAAAACCATACTAAATTAGTATGCATAATTATTTTTCATTGCAAAGACATTTTATAAAATTGTAGAGAAATGGAAATTATTGAATCTGTTTTCTCGATAATGCTCTAGCTACATTAACGGTAAATGCCGTTGATAAACGCGTTAATGGCCTTTAACCGTAGGTGTAGCCACGATCTAACGCGATAATTTGATAACCGGCATTCACATTGCCGTTTGGGGTTAGACGATTTTAACACCAATTCAATTGGCATTAAATTGGCGTTCAAGTTTTTTCACTCAGTATCTTCGTCCTGTAATTGATATTTGATAAAGCACATAATGTACCTACCTAAATATTATTCATCAAACAACTGGGTAGTTACTTAATAAACAAGAAGGTAGATATACATTAGTGATGTAACGAATATTCGCATTCGCATTCGCAGATATTCGCATATTTTTGCATTATCATTCACATTACTGCGAATATTTTGCGAATATTAAAAAAAATATTGATGTAATAGTTGGTTAATAAAACAAAATCCATTAATTTCTTATGTTTTTTAATGTAATGAAAAGTAACTTAACCTTGTAATCACATTGTCTGTATTTTCTTTATCATAATTGGTATCATTTATTTATTTAACTTTGGGCAAGAATGACACTTCAGTCGGATGCGTTCGTAACTCGTATTCTCGGAACTAAAAACAAACGGAACGCACTTCGTTTGAACGGGACTGCAGCCAAGGTCACCAAGCAATAGACAAATGGCGCCAAATTTAAGGTTCCCCCACACAGCCGCGTTATTATCGGTCGATAATATCGCATGCGTTATTGCGATATCTGTTTTCAGTACATTTTGCATTAGGATGGTCATGTAGTTACACACTGCTGCGATAATACGTCCTACTTCCATTGCGGCGTTATTATCGCAGCAGTGTGTAACTACATGACCATCCTAATACAAAATGTACGGAAAACAGATATCGCAATAACGCATGCGATATTATCGACCGATAATAACGCGGCTGTATGGGGGAGCCTTTAAACAAAAACTGAATATTCGCATTCGCATTCGCGACTGTCCAAAATATGACATTCGTTACATCACTAGTATACATATACATGTTTGACGAACCAAATTGATATACTTACCATCTGGTAAGATCTGGATGGCAATGTTCAACGTAGCGTCTACACATTGGAATTTGCTTGAATGAACGTTAAGAGGGTTTATTTGCCGTGTACTCCAAACACACGTAATGGAATTTTCTAAATACGTTCCGGGAACTAATATCTGTCTGTGGTTTTAATGATTTCCATTAGAATATTCACTTTCAAAGTTATACTTTCAAGGAAAAGGTGACTGACTGACTGACTAGGGTTGCCAACTGTTGACAAAAAAAATAAAGTATACAAAATACTGTTTTCAGCATCAAAATGCAAACACATTATTATGTGTTATACTTAGTTTGTTTTTATTTAGTCAGAGGGCGCTCACTGCTCAGTGTAGCGCAGCCACAAACAAATCACATTGAGTTTCTGTAAATTAGTAAGTTGTGCGAGAAGCCCAAACAAATATGTATTTAAAACAATAAATAAACAAAATACTGTTCATTTTTCTAAAATACTGTTAAATATTCTTCATAGACCTGAATATACTTTATTTCATGTAAAAAAAGTTGGCAACCCTATGACTGGCTGACAGTACCCGTAGTACAAGATTTTACGTCTCACCAAACGAAACCAAATTCGAGAGTCGAAATATTTCCGCGTTACAGTAAAATGGACCTAAACAGCCTTGAATTGAAGTCAAATATTCAATGCCACTGATTTTAATTTCGCAATGTTTCCGCTTGGAGCGCTGGCTGTAGAAGTGTAGACAAACTTGAGCTTTAAAACAAGGCATTTAAGATCCAGTTTACTGTAACGCGGAAGTATTTCGACTCTCGAATTTGGTTTGGTTTGGTGAGACGTAAAATCTTGTACTACGGGTACTGATCTATCAATGTACAGCTCAAACTACTGGACGGATCGGGCTGAAATTCGGTAAGCAGATAATTATTTATGACGTAGGCATCCGCTACGAAAAGATTTTTGAAAATTAAACCACTAAGGGGGTGAAACAGGGGTTTGGAATTCGTGTAGTCCACGAAAGTCAGTCATCAGTTTACAATATTATTATACCACACTGTACAAGCAATTGCAGCCCCCTGCATTGCTGGAGCGAGTCAAATCCAGATTTTTTCCCCTGAATGTCTGCTGTAAGACCTACCTACCTACCAAATTTGATGATTTTAGGTCAACTAGTACCTTGTAGGTTTTTTGACAGACACACAGACAACAAAGTGATCCTATTAAGGGTACCTTTTTTCCTTTTGAGGTACGGAACTCTAAAAACCATCTGAATTTGCTTGACAAAACTTAGAGTCGAATTAGTACGAAAGTGGCAACATTCGTATTCCTAAATGTAAAGTTCAAACTATATGAGATGTAAGTACCCACTCATACGAACAGAACTTCTCTTTGATGGTGATAACTTAACTAACTTTAATGAAATGGAAACGTTGAAACTTAAACTGAGCGCTGTCAAATTAATTGTTCTCCTCAGCACACGCTACAAAAACATTACACAGTCATTAATGAAAATATCATCGCCGCTTTAATTAATTACTATACCTGTAGGGCGATTCTCTAAAACCTGCATCAATCATTATTACAATCTCAATTGTTCTGATTGGCTGAATTTGTGCCATTCTTGTTGCAACAATGCATTGTAGCCAATAGTGAGCGAGCATTAACCAATCAGAGATGATTGCGATCGTGACATTGTAGCTGTCAAACAACCGCGGTAGGGCCACTGGTCTATCCACAAAAGAACAGTGCGTGTTGCCAGTGATGACATATCAATCCTAGACATGGTCGCTAACTGTGGGCCTCATAAGAAAGCTCAGAATCACTCAGCGGGAGATGGAGAGAGCTATGTGCAGAGTTTCTCTACGTGATCAAATCAGAAATGAAGAGATCCGTAGGAGAACTAGAGTAACCGACATAGCTCAACGGGTTGCGAAGCTGAAGTGGCAATGGGCAGGGCACATAATTCGTAAAATCGATAGACGTTGGGGTCCCAAGGTGCTGGAATGGCGACCTCGCACCGGAAGACGCAGTGTTAGAAAACCCCCTACTAGCTGGACGGACGACATCAGACGAGTCGCAGGAAGCCGCTGGATTCAGGCGACGCAAGACTACTGCGCCAGGGAGGTCGTCAAAACCTCACGAATGTCTTATGGAATCTGCAAACGTTTCCAGTGTGAAAAGGTCTTTGTAGCTACTCAAGTAGTTTGAACGTAGCGGTTAATCGTGTAACTTTGTTGGCGAGTCGAGAAGTTTTAATGTGCTCTAGTGGTGACTTGATGGTGCCACCGGCAAGTTAACTACCTACTGGTTTGTTAATAGATTTTTAACTACCCTTAAGTCAAAGAGGTACCTAATTTATGAAATCACGTTGTACTGAGCATAGCTATGTCAATAGTTTTATATTCTTTGCACAGTGTAATAATATATAGATACGTACCTACTATGTTAGCGACATTATCTTTGCCCAATGTTTAATTCGAAAAAAAGATAATTGAAGACTAGTAAAAGTATGTGCAATAAAAGAAGAAAGAAATAATCTGTTACTGGCAGATTAAAATGCTAGAATCCAGAGATGTAATAGAATTATTTAAAAAAGAAACATCGGAAAAGGGCTGCACTCGTAGATAAAGTAATAAAGGTAGATACAGGAACGTTTGCTTTCTCATTCACACTAAAAAGAGAGCACAGATAAAGCAACTAATGTGATAAACAGAGACGCAGCTAACCTATTTTTGTCCCTTATCGTGTAACTGTTTTTTTTAAAGAATACATACAAGGAATGCAATTTTAGTTGCACAACAAACTTTGAGAATTCGTGGCGTCATTGTATTTCTTATTAGTTATTTACTTGTTTTCAGATAAAAAACGTTTAATACAAATATTGTTGATCGGTTAATACAAATATTGACCACTAAACAATGGTAATAGGTAATTGTTGTGTTATTCATCGTTACGTCGTGCTATCGCTATCTCATACGCGGTTACACAGCTTTTATTATCTCTATCTACGGCTGCACTGCAGCTGAAGAACCTTTTTGGAATTTCGGAGGGAGGAAGAAACAAAAAAGATGGCGTCAGAATTATTATAGAGTCGATGGACAGCAGTGGATTGTAAAAGTCGTACTGTAAAATGGAAAACAAAAATATTTTTTTTATTTTTATTATTCAGAAACAAGATAGCCCTTGACTGCAATCTCACCTGGTGGTAAGTGATGATGCAGTCTAAGATGATAGCGGGCTAACCTGGAAGGGGTATGGCAGTTTTTATTAAACCCATACCCCTTTGGTTTCTACACGGCATCGTACCGGAACGCTAAATCGCTTGGCGGCACGGCTTTGCCGGTAGGGTGGTAGGTAACTAGCCACGGCCGAAGCCACCCACCAGACCAGACCAGAATTTTAGAAATTATAAAATTCCAAACCCCTGCCAGGAATCGAACCCGTGACCTCCCACTATTAAGACCACAGCGCTCACCACTGCGCCAGGGAGGTCGTCAATGGTCGAATGTATGTCATATTGAGTTAATAAATAATTAATAATTATTATTTGGAATTTTATTTAACACACTAATAAGCAAATAATATTTGTGCCACACCCACACATCTAATTTAGATTCATGTTTGTCCTTTTATGTGTACGGATAAACGAAAGAAAGAAAAGTGAATTATGATAAACATTTAGATAGGTGTAAATAGAGTTATCAAAATAAATAATAGATAATAGATATAGGAAAATAAAAATGAATGGTTCGAAACACTGCTACATGCTATAAATTCCAAAAGTAGGAAGTCTATATAATTTACTATTCTGGCAACCTTTAACGAAAGTTTTATCACTCGAGTTGTATTATGAATAGACAACAAAGAATTGTAGCAGATTATGCTTGTTGGCAAGCTCAACAAGAGAATTATGTTAACGGCAAAAGTTCTGTCGCAAATTTTCCAAAAGGCATCTTAGATATGCTACGTTGGGCCTCCATCACGGGCGGTATTGAATTTGGCAAGCCCTCGTTTTTAGGGTTCCGTACCCGAAGGCCTGTCATACCCTTTCCAGGTTAGCCCGCTTCCATCTTCGACTGCATCATCACTTACCACCAGGTGAGATTGCAGTCAAGGGCTAACTTGTATCTAATTATAAAAAACCGGCCAAGTGCGAATCAGATTCGCGCACTGAGGGTTCTGTAGTACAATCGTATTTTATCGACAAATGTCGATAAAAGTTTGATTTATCGTGCAAAGTTGCACGATAAATCATTTCAATCATTTTTTTTTTTTGAGTTTCAGTTCTAAGTATGGGGAACCCCAAAATTTATTGTTTTTTTTTTCTATTTTTGTGTAGAAATCTTAATGCGGTTCACAGAATACATCTACTTACCAAGTTTCAACAGTATAGCTCTTACAGTTTCGGAGAAAAGTGGCTGTGACATACGGACGGACAGATAGACAGACAGACAGACATGACGAATAATATAATATAAGGGTGCCAACAACGGGACCCTATTACTAGGACTCCTCTGTCCGTCCGTCCGTCTGTCTTTCAGCGGGCTGTATCTCGTGAACCGTAATAGGTAGAAAGCTGAAATTTTCACAGAATATGTATTTTTACTGCCCGTATAACAAATGAAATTCAAAATGGCCACCATGAAAATTACAAAAAATTTAAAAGTGTTATTTCTTTTACGATGGTACAGAACCCTGCGTGTGCGAGTCCGACTCGCATTTGCCCGATTTTTGTTATAGAAACCTTGTCGTATTTAATGAGAGTTTCAAAAAGTTGTACGTAACAATGACAGTCTGTTGGAAATTCCGTTTCTTTTGGGCGAGAGTTTTTTAGGACCGGCGTCTTATAAATTAATTTGAAGGGATGTTTCGACTTTATTAAGGCATCTATTCTAAGAAAAAAAATTGATTGTCTATCGTAGATTTTTTTTTAAATTCAGATAAAAGTCAGCTCTATACTGCAACCTCACCTAATGGTAAGTGATGATGCAGTCTAAGTGGAAGCGGGCTAAACTGGGAGGGGTATGGCAGTTTTTATTAAACCCACACCCCTTTGATTTCTACACGGAACCGTAATTCGTAATTTCATTGTACCGGAACGCTAAATCGCTTGGCGGCACGGCTTTGCCGGTAGGGTGGTAACTAGCCACGGCTGAAGCCTCCCACCAGACCAGACCAGAAATTTAGAAATTATAAAACTCCAAACCCCTACCGAGAATAGAACCCGGGACTTTTTACTAGAATTGACGAGCGCTTCGTCGCCAATGAGTCTTCTAGCGCGACGGTCCACCGAATCCAATGCATTAAGCTGATACTTGGTAGAGCTAGTTTTTTGTACTAGAACACCTAAAACTGATAGACTGTAGTTTACCTTAGCTTTACCTAAGCTGTGATAGCCTAGTGGTTAGGACGTCCGCCTTCTAATCGGAGGACGCGGGTTCGATCCCGGGCACGCACCTCTAACTTTTCAGAGTTATGTGCGTTTTAAAGTAATTAAATATCACTTGCTTTAACGGTGAAGAAAAACATCGTGAGGGAACCTGCATATCTGAGAGTTCTCCATAATGTTCTCAAAGGTGTGTGAAGTCTACCAATCCGCACATGGCCAGCGTAGTAGACTATGGCTAAACCTCTTCTCGTTCTGAGAGATGTCAAACGTCCGGCTAGAGAGAGACAGCAATAGCCACGAAAGGAAATAAGAATAAGAAGAAGAGAGACGGCAAATGAACTATCGCATTGCTACTGCTGTCGCGTTGCTGTCGCCACTGCAACGTTTTACGTAATCAGCCCGCCGTGCTCTGTAGTGAGCCGGCGATGGGTTGATCATGATGATGATGAAAGTTTACCTGAGGGTAGTCGCCGTATTTGGTCTGGTAGTCAAACACGTAGAGGTAGGAGTTTCTTCTCAGTGCAGAGTGGGTGTCGGCCGTCAACACCGTCGGTGCGACCACTTGCGCGTCACTTAGTGCTTCTAGAGTTTCGTCCCTGTACAGAAGAGTCTAGTCAATACCAATAGAGTCAAGAAAGAGAAAGAAGAGAGAGAAATTCTATTTAATTTTAAATATATATCAAAAATTGCGATTTTGAACCACCTTGGTAGAGTTTTTTTTTTCATTCGTCATTTCATTCATAAAATTCGCCATTGTGTCATCAGGAAACAGACCCAACTAACTGACGCACTTTCCTATACAATGAAATCGAAATGGAAATGGGCCGGCCATATTGCTAGACTCACGGACAACCGGTGGACAGTGAAAGTAACGAGCTGGCCAGGACCAAAAGGCACACGTAGTAGAGGAAGGCCGCATTATCGTTGGGACGACATCAAAAAAGTGGCGGGACCAAACTTGATGCTCAAAGCTAAAGACAGGGTAAAGTGGGTTTCTCTGGAGGAGGCCTTGACCTGAAAAGGGTTCTTCATAAAAATAAGCATAGTACTAAATTTAAATTATTATTTTATGTTAACGTCTAGTATTTTAAGTTTTATTTAATTAATCCCATAATATTATTGTAAAGAGAAGAAATAAAAGGCTTTTTTATTTTTATTTTTATTTTTATTTTATTTATTTATTATCAAAAATTGCGGACCGGCAGGAATCGATCACATGTCTCCTGGGATCGCGCCCGACGACGCTCTGGCCACTAAGCTATACGACACGCTTGCTGCCAGTGACGGTGATATGTATGTTCACTCAATACTGAAGCGACTGCCATCGTATTACTGCAAGCGTATGCCATCTACAACCGATGACCGCTGGGGCCTTCGGTTCTGCGACAGACGTGGCCTGCCCACTGCCACTTCAGCTGGCTAATTCGTTGAACTATGTGGGTCACTTTGGTTCTCCTGCAGATTTCCTCGTTACGGATTTTGTCCCTCAGAGAGATACCCAACATAGCCCGCTCCATAGCACGCTGAGCGACTTTGAACTTGTGGACAAGGCCAACTGTCAGTGTCCACGTTTCAGTGCCAAACATCACAGATAGGAAACATAAAACGTGTCAAGAAACACTATCTGTCACTGTAGTTTTTCTGCCATAACTATATGTACAGTTAGCTATGTAGTATGTATTATTTATTTAATTATACTATGTACCTATTAGAGTGTATGTGTTTATATATACCTATATATATTTATATATATATTATATTTATAGCTACATTGCGACTCCCCGTCTTACAGTTCTATAAGTTCTTAAGTATGGGTTGCCTGGAAGAGATCACTTTAGTGATAAGGTCGCCCTTTGTTTTTTAAGTGTATCCTGTATTCTTACTCTCTGTAAACCTATTAACAATAAAGTTATTTTAAATTTAAATTAAAATAAAACGTTAAATTCACCTTATATTGATGGGATGCTGGACGGGTCTCTCCCAGTCTGTGTACTCGTTAATGATTGTGGCGAGGATCTCTGACAGGTGATAGCTGTACGTGTTCCGTACGAAGGACTTGAGGATCTTGGATCTTCTGTCTGCTTCTATCCCGTATTGGACGTCGTCGCCACTGAATGCGAAGTAGGCTTCTGCTTTCGTTACGCCTAGCATTAGATCGTACCTGTTTAGGAAAAACATTTTAGATTAATAATATTTTAATTGAAAATCTTAAATATATAAAAGAAAAAGGTGAATAACTGACTGACTGACTGACTAATCTATCAACGCACAGCTCTAATGGTACGATTACACCTACCGAGTAGTGAAGCGAGACAGTAAAATGTCACTCGTCCGAGAGAGTGCTGTGGCTGAGAAATTGTGGTAATCGTACCATAACTATTGGAAGGATCGGGCTCTTTCGCATGCAGATAGAGCTATTATGACGTAGGCATCCGCTAAGAAAGGATTTTCGAAAATTCAACCCCTAAAGGGGGAAATGGTTTTGAAATTTATATAGTCTACGCGGACGAAGTCGCAAGCACAAGCTAGTGTTACAATAAATTAAAGCTAGCCTTACTATTTACTGAACAAATCATGCCCGCGTGAAATTGTTACAAGAATGTTAGCTACATTAACGCGCTTTTAATTTCGTACAATTGTTTTTGGGACTTGCGTAAAGTTTTATTTATTGCTATCAATGTACTATGTACCTAACTAACACACGAGTCGTATTGCAACGTATGTCAGGTATGAGCTACTATTTATATAAGACTCGTGCACAGAAACATCAGATGGTGAATGTAAACTTCATGTTTTTCTTTCACACAAGAGGCTTTTCCAGCAAATAAACGAAGAAAATAACGACGTAAGTTAAAGTCAAAGTCAAAGTCAAAGTCAAATAATTTATTCAAAGTAGGTACCTACTAGGTATTATACACTGTTTATATTGTCGCTTGAACTAAACTAGTTCGAAGCAATAAGCTGCTTTAATGTTGCAGCTACAAGACTTACCGCCGTACTCAGAGTCGCTAATAAACGTAACTTAAGATAGAGTTAAAACGAGACAGATATTTTATGTGAGAGATATAGCATATCTCGTTTTAACTAAACTAAAGTAACGATTAAGCGACTCTGAGTGTATACTCAGGGCTGTATAAGTAACAACATAAACTACTTACTTGGTAAGCTGCGCAACTGCACTTTTCCTCATGAGCACGGCATTGATGATGTTCACAGCAGTGGCCCCCTTGCCCAGCGGAGCACGGGCTACTT